>NW_022604372.1:20000-41685 GCF_008692095.1 Etheostoma spectabile
GGCCGCCATCTGGATTGGTCACCAGCTCCACTCAGTGGAGCGGTTTGGCAGGTGCAATGAGGTGTCAGCGCATTTAATACATCATACCTCACTGAATACAGAACTGATTTCCACGTTCTTTTGTTGCAAAGGTCATACATGTAGCTATGATACAGAACAGTAATAGAATATCTGATATGATATAAAGTCAACCAGACGTCTGAGATCAAAACTGGGAACATAATCCCTGAAAATGGAGAAACACAGGGACATTTCCAGTTTGACTGTCAATCTGATTGAAAAACCTAATTGTTGTGTCTTTAAAAACAGAACAGGGACAGAGGTAGTTTTTTATGTGATGTAGGCTATGATTGGTATTATGCAAATCACACACTATAAATATGGTAGAGAAGCAGAAACAGATAGTGGCAGTAAAGTCAGATAATTTAATAAGTAGAAGAAACAATATGATTATATTATTAGAGTCTACTTGAAGCTTTTTATATTTGTCTCTCTCTCACACACAACACAAGCACCACACACACCACACACACACACAACACACACACACACACACACACACTGTACTACCACGTTGTCTGCATCCATCTCCTCCCAGCCCTGACATTTAGCAGTCCCACTCCCGCACACATATACACACACAGACACACAGACACACACACACACACACACACACACACACACACTAGGGCTGCACGATATTGACAAAATGTGATATTGCAATATTGATTATGAATACTGGAATATCAATATGTTTTCTGATATTTTTGCTGTTGCGCCACAAGGTCTACTTACTAATGCATATACACATCGACTTTCTTTTAGATTAATGCATATACACATCAACTTTCTTTTACATTGTCCTTCGGGTCCAGGGGACCCGTGGCATTGGCCTTTGGGTCCTTTTTATGGGTGTTACAGCAGGTCTGAGTAGTTTCCATTTTTATGGATGAAATAAACTTGACATGCCGTTAAGTTTACTCTTCAGCAGGTGGAGACATTTCATTTCAGACACAGATGCTTTGTTAAACATCAACAGACTAGAAATAGACTTAATAGGAATTAGCAGAGGATGGTTTCGATCCATCGACCTCTGGGTTATGGGCCCAGCACGCTTCCGCTGCGCCACTCTGCTCTGCTGTTGAACTTCAGGGGCTGGAAAATCTGTCATTCACATTTCTGTTGTGTAAAACAGTTTCTATCTGTATGTCCTATATGTAAAAATAAACATAACAAATACGTGGACTAGTTTTTCTGCATTAATTTTAGACCGGATATTCCTGAATCTCCGAATGTGATGACTACTGCAGTGGGGAAACTTCGGCAGGCCTGGCCACGATTTCACGTCAGGGAGATTTTTCCGTGAAGGTCATTGAGAGTTTAACTTCGCAGAGTTTGATTGTGCGAAGTCGATACAAAGAAAGAAATGTGTTTCCGCCCTGTTTCGAACAGGGGACCTTTCGCGTGTTAGGCGAACGTGATAACCACTACACTACAGAAACTGACGAAACGCATTTATTTTGCATATTTGTGGGAAAATGCACCATTTTTATTTTACTGCGAATGTTCAAAATGCTACAAAATAGAGATTTTAAACTAGATTCAGTCACAGATGCTTTGTCATGGATTTGAATGATAGCAAATATGTAGTAAACCTAAATATTTCTACATGCATTGACTGTGGTCTGAATCTTGGAATAGGGCCACCTATTTCTTGATGTGCCAAATATTAAGCTTGGGCATTCCTCGTTAGTATAATGGACAGTATCTCCGCCTGTCACGCGGAAGATCGGGGTTCGATTCCCCGACGGGGAGATTTTTCTTTTCATTGGTGCCATTTTTCAGTGTCTGAGGGCCATGCAAATGCACGGTTGCGAGGAGCGGCGTCCCCCAGTAACCCCAACGGTGCTTGCATCTTTGATATAATTTGTTTTTTAATAGGAACGAGAACCGATCGTGAAGCAGGCAAAGAGAGCAGCCATCATAAAAGAGCTTTCTGAGAAGCGGAGGTCCGGGCCTGACAAGCCCATGGTGTTGGCTTTGGACATGGGGATAACCCGTCAAGATGGTACTTTTGTTGTGTTAATATTTATTTTACTCAAATTAAACTTTAGCTTTCTACTGTGTAATTTTCTATGGTGTTTCTGTACCAACCACAATCTTGTGACATACAGAAATTTTGAAACAGAGTTTTAATTTCCATTTTAAATCAGTTAAATTTCATTACAGAGGATGAGTTTCCTGACGTGAACCTAAACCTCAGGGCTGCCAACTCTCACGCATTGGCCGTGAGACACACGCATTTGACTGGTTTCACACGCGCACACGCCACACCCCTGATTTCTCACGCTGAAGTGTCAGCCCGGTCGGTCAAATTTATGAAAGAGGAGTTTATCTATGTTTTTACCTGTTGAGCCACTCGTGATCGACTAGTTGTGCTTTCAGAGACTGTGAGTGGGTTCAAGAGCGCTCCCAAATCCCAATTTAAACCCTAAAGGATAAAGACCAAAAGAAATTGCTTTGTACGCGGCAAAATATGGGTTGCCCCCCCCAAATCTCACTCCAAGGTTTTTGGAAAAGTTGGCAGCCCTGTTGTTGTGTTAACGTTCTTTTAACAGGGACTAACGGAGGCGGTCACCAAGGACGGCAAAGCCAAAGACCAGCAGGGAGACAGAGGCTAAAGAGAGATGTTGAATACATTATTTGCTATATTAAAGAATGTCTTTCTAACAATAAATGCTTTAAATTAACTGGTTAAATTAACTGGCAAATTTGTATAGCACAGTGTTGTGGGATGTCGTGACCTCCTTGCATTTATGTTAATTAATGCAAAAATCAGTCTCAATGCCCAGATGGGTTGCAAGATTTGCAGTGAATATCACATTGTCTAGTGATGGTGGTGTAGTAGTGAGCATAGCTACTTCCAAGCAGTTGGTTTATCACCACTTTTGAGTTGTCGTGGTCGAGTGTTTAAGGCACTGGACTAGAAATCCATTGGGGTCTCCCCACGAAGGTCCAAATCCTGCCGACAATGAAAGGCATCCTTAGTGTTGGTAGCAAACAATGACACATCACGTTATAAAAAATCTCAGTTGTGCCTTCGTGAACAATATTGTATTATCCCATAGGTACTGGAAGCCTGATTTAGGGTCTTAGCCATGCTGAACACAGCCTGAGCCAAGGCCCGCTTTCCCCTCATGAGTCACCCCAGTGGGCGCTGTAGATCACTGCCTGATAAAGCCAACAGAACCACATTATCTGCAAAGACAATAAAGGAATTCTAAGGTGCCCAGACTTGACACACTGCTGCGCCTTGAGACGTGTTGTTCATGTCCAGGAGTTGTGCTCTTTCCATCGCTTGACAATATTCCCTTTTAGGATCAAGAGTTCTTCTCCCACGCTGAACACAGGCTGAGCCAAGGGCCACTTTCCCCTCATGAGTAGTCCAACGCGTTCTCCGGGACTTCCTTGAGTCCTTGTAGTATTGTGACAGGCGGAGATACTGTCCATTATACTAACGAGGAATGGCCAAGTTTAAAATTTGGCACATCATTCGATAGGTGGCGCTATTCCAGCATATAGGCCACATCCACTTTTGTACTTTATAGTACAAACCTTAAAGTAAATGGTTGTTTTTTTCAATTCTTCTGGTCACACTTGGCACTATTCCACAACTTTTGTCTGTAGTTCTCTATTTTGTCAGGGCTTAACTCTGTCTACCGCAACTCTTTTTTTTGTTTCTTGTTATGTCCCGGCAAGAAATATTATTCTTTTGGGTCGTCTGTCCATCTCTACATCAGAATCAGAAATACTTTATTGATCCCCGAAAGGAAACTTTGGAAAAACAAGATCCTTCGAGCCGGATTTGAACCAGCGACCTAAGGATTTCAGCTTTGTGTGTCTACAGTCCTCCGCTCTACCAACTGAGCTATCGAAGGGAGTTAGCTCATACTCATGCACTTCCCATTCTTGTGAATGTGGAAACACAGGACCCCCTGGAGGGAATTTCTGACTCATCAGGGGCTGTAGCTCAGTGATAGAGCACACTTTCAGTCTCAATGCCCAGATGTATTACAAGATTTGAAGTGAAAAATGCATTGCCCAGTGATGGTGGTATAGTGGTGAGCATAGCTGCCTTCCAAGCAGTTGACCTGGGTTAGATTCCCAGCCATCACAGTAGCTTTCTTTGAGTTGTGTTAATTGCTTTTTTTTTACAAGAAGTCAACAGAAAGGTTACTTGCCCAACCTGGTTTGATAAAATCTCTTTGAGCTGCATTATTATGGCCAAAATGATAACGACAATTACTTTGATCAATATGGAGATCACAATTAATTATCACAATCATTTGTTGATTTTCTACTCCAAAGTGCTGGCAAGGAAAGTTTCACCAATCGTTGAACCACAGGTTAACAAGGAACAATCTCAGCAAGGTGATTGATGGATGATTCTAGTTACTTCACCCAGTTCAGGCCAAATGACACAGCTGTAAGAGACCACATTGGTTGCCTTCCAGCTATGTAATATATGCAAATGGCAGTGGTGGGATTTGAACCCACGCCTCTAGAGAGTGGAGAGTGGAGCCTTAATCCAGCGCCTTAGACCACTCAGCCACCCTACCTGCACTTCCTGAAAGACACAGGGACCGTAACTAACGGTACACAGCAAATTTGAGCCTTTGGAATAAACTCTCTGGGAGTTCAAATCAACTCAATTTGAGTGTACATGTGAGACCATCAAATAAACTCTAGGGCAGAGTTAAAGTAACTATTTTGTAGGAGTTGATCTTTTAACCCTTTTCAGGAGTTAAAACTGAACTATTGTGGGAGTTAAACACTAATCCCATATAGAGTAAAATAAAACTCTAACCTTGAGTCAATTTTGATGTGAACTCCTTAATAGTGTTAACATTCAACACTTAAAGTATGTTTTATTTAACACTTATAGAGTTGACATAAAATAAAAAGGTTTTAGGTGAAAAAACTACATAAAACAAAAAACAATACACCGCATTATTACATTACTACAAATATTTATTTGTATTGACAAATCCATACAGTGTTTAACAATCCATGCTACAAGAATACTTGTGTAACAATTTATATTTTGACTAAAAGTGCTTTTACTGACAGTGTAAATATTTTTTCAGCAAACATTCACTTAAACAATACAACTTTCTAAAAAAACATACAAATGTGAATCATGCCAATAGGACATTTGGGCATCAAATTATTGGAAATGCTTTATTCTATCCCTTTCTAGAACCAAAATCTTCCTAGGGATGTTTTCACTTATTTTGAAAGCATGAAAATGGTCATGGAAACAAGTTTCATGTTCAACCAAAACAAAAACAACTTTCCCATTGTGAAAATTGAAGAGGTTAATTTAATGAAAGCTGGCATGTTTTCATCAGTGCTTGTGCAAACCAAAAGCCAACATGATATTCAAGTCCACAATTTACCCAGTGTGTGAGGTTGAAAGAACTACAGTATTGGGTATACTACTTCCCAAAAGTTTGGCTATGATGGAGGCACACTTTGCTGTGAGTTGACACTCCTCCTGCTTCAACATTTTGGCATTGCAATGAAGTAGAGGGTGTTTCATCATTAAGCAATGAGAATGATTGTACAGCTGAGTGTCACAGTTGAGGTACATATGTGTTGTCAGTAGGATCATGTATCTTAATAAGATGTCCTCTAAATCCAGAATAACTTGAAAATTGCAAACAACATCCTTTTTGATACATTGCATGAATTAGTTTGAGGTGAACAGAAGTAAAGCTGTATCAGACGATGAAGCACGAAGGACACATCTGAACATGTTTGCTGCTTTAGCAAATTAGTGCTTGTTTAAGAGCTTTGCTCTTAACTCTTTGACTCTTGAGAGTTTCTTCTGTTGTCCCTATATCAATGTCGTACAGAGTAGTCTGCAGGAATCTGTACAAGTTCAACAGAGCATCATCATATTGCACACTGAAAACAAAGTGGGAGCTCATCAAATGCGCCCAGGGATGTAGAAGACTGATATGGAAGAAGTTTTCTATCCACAACTATGTAGAAGCTGAAAACCTGTGCCAAAGTCCCTGTGGCCAGCAGATACGGCTGGGGGTTTCCTTTAATAGTCATGAGGTGTTCTTCAAGGCTGTGGCAAGACTGAAACACAAAGAAAAACATCTTCATATAAGCCATTAGTTTAAAAAATACAGTGTTGACCTCAAAATTGAAATTGAATCCTATGATTAGACAAACCTTGTGAAATGTAACCATATGATCAGTAGCCTCTCCAACGCTGATCTTTTTGGGCTGCTTCTGGTTGAGGAGTTAGCAGATGGTGCAATACAAGAAGAGATGCCATGTTGCTGTCCCACTCTGCAGACAGGGTAACACAATTTACTTCAGAATACATTCTTCACACTTCTATCTCGTGCTGGTTATGGTGAATATTTCCACTTAAAAGAATAGTGCAGCTATTGAATCGGGTCTAAAGTTTGAATATTTCAGATTCAAACTATCACAGAGCTTCAATGAAGAGCTGCAACAACATGACACAGCGTATAAGATGTAGGTGATAATGTCAGACAGGATTGTCAAACTGTATGTCCAGCTGAAATCAAATTTAGTTTTTCCTTTTATAGTCAAAAGCAATGTTAATGTGTTGTTCCAATGTATTAAGAGAAAGAAAGAAGTAATGCAGTAATGCTCTTTTTTGTAGCAGTTCAAAGTTTTTGACAACATTACTAAACTTACTGAAATCTTCTGGACTAAGTCATGGTCAGTAATGTAGTGAAGAAGAGACATGACCTCCATACATTCATCTCCTGTTTGCTGGTCATCTGTGGATCTAGACGTTCTTGCCGATGTGGGACCTCCTTTCAGCTCCACTCTGCTACGAGATGCAGATGGGGTTTTAGATTGACGCTGCACAGTTTTTATACATCACTCAAGAAAGCCTTTGTTGCTCTGCATGTCATAGAAATGTTCCTGAAAATAAAAGAGAATTTCTGGTTGAAGAGCAGACAATAACAAGTTTGTGATGAATGTAGTGTATATATGCTGTATACACAAAAGATCAAGAAACCAAAATGTAACTGCCAACATTAGTTTACAGTATGGCTACTATGCAAACTCACATATCCCTTTTTGAGTATGGGTTTTCAAAAAGGGGAAGAGTGACACAATCCCAAAGGCTTTGTTGCTTTACTTCATTTCTTTAACTGTCCTACAGCTTTCTCTTTCTCTTTAGAAACGTGCCACTGATGTGGCAGCTTGCACCAACATCCAATACTTGTATTAACTTTTATTGTTTGCCACGCCCCCGGTGTGTAACGGCCTTTACGGTATAAATTGTATAGCATCATATTTATCCTTAAAGTATTGTGTCAGCCCAATTGTATTAGTTAGCCTAATATGAAATCCTGGTTACCTAGCTAAACTGTAAGTTTACCAACTGAGACGGCCATGTCCCCGCTATTTAGCTATATAGTTAAAAAATAGGCACCCCAACTCAGGAGACACGTTGCTGGCGAGGCTGTTGTTTTAACCAGAATTGTAGGACAATTTATGAGGCTTTACCTGTTCTATTCCTTCAGAGTAGCCAGCTAACGCTAGGTCAAGTCATTGCTTCAGTGTAGGACAGGTCCGTTAGCGTGGCGTCGTCTACCGTGTAACAGTAATCTAAAAGAAACAATGCAGGTTCTGTAAATTGATAGAACTAGCTAGAACCGTAGTAATGATTAGAATAATGTTGGCGTTAATTTCATGCAGGAGCTAGCTAAGTTACGAGTAAAATGCGACAAACCTTGAAGTTATAGTCAGCACGTTTGACAAGTTTGGGATACTCACAGCTAGTTAGCTAGCAAGTTTTTACGTGCAACATACTCATGTGTTAAACTGACTGAAAAGCTAGTCGTTAAAACTAAAGAAAGGCGGTATATTAAGACAGTACATTTACAAGAGAGTTATTTACAGCCTAACATAATATAGTTTGAGAAGTAAGATGGTACATTTACCTTACCTGTATCACAACGAAATCCAAGTGAAGACTGTCCGGCGCGGCAGCTTCAGAGCTGTGACGTTAGTGTTATGAATAAACACCAGTACCGTAGTTGAATCACGCTCCTTAACACCCAACGAATGAACTCCGAAATATAACACCATCAAAGAGTATCCCTTTACACAACCTGTAGTCAAATTTAGGGAATAAACTCAAAAATCTAACACTAAACACTTTTTTTGTCTAACTCCATATTATTCAACACCAGAAATTTGCTGTGTATGCTTGTTAATGTTATGGAAAAAAAACTTTGCAAGTAAAAAGCCAATACTTTATTAAAAACTACTAATACTTTATTTAAAAAAATTATCACACTTTTTCATTTTTCGCTGGCATTGTTGATTATTAGAATATTGTAACCAGCATTAAGTGAGTAGGTTTAGGTCTGTGTGAATATGGGCTGAGCATTTACCTGGGCTGAACTTGGGAACATCTTCTTTTGCATATTCACTGTAAAGAGCCATTACTCCTCCAACTGCCAACTATTGTTCCAGAGACAATAGGATTTACAGTTTTAGATTGCAAGGTAACTGTCAAAGACCAAAGACTACACGGAAATACCTCAAGTGATCAAAACAGTTTAAAAAAATTCGCAGCATATAAAACCACTCTTTAAAATATGTTCATGTACCATTCAAAAACAAAAGTACAATCATAAAACACATACTACTTAGATACTGCAGCCGTCCTGATCACATCCATGGGGGGGGTCTGCATGGGCTTTCTTACCAGCAGGTTTCTGGAGGTTCAAATAGCATCTTTGATGTTAACAAAGGTTAGCCACTGTGTGAGCCACAAAGTGTATAGCTGTAAATCTGCTCCCTAAAAACAATAACAGGTCTTCTTCTTCTTTGGCTTCTTTGTCAGCTACAAACGTCCCTGGGTGGACTTGAACCACCATCCTTTCGGTTAACAGCCGACTGCGCTGACCTATTGCGCCACAGAGACTGCGCCTCTTCGATATTCAATGAGCGGGAGCTCGATCTTTAAGCCACAAGCATTTGTTTTATGGCTTTTTGAGGTTGAGCTGCACATGTATGCTTATCAGGCTATTTTCCTGTTTCTCAGAAATTGGGGAAGCTGACTCATGCGGAAATGTAGAAGCTGGACGTGCATTGTACTGTTCTTACATGTCACTTGGATTCTGACTTTGAATTCAAATATTTGGCATCCAAGAAAATTCCGGAACTGATGATGTATCAGTCATTTTGCTGGTGGTTTCTTGGTCACAGCAACAAGCTTGATCATTGACATACAGTTGCACGCCATTTATCACAAAACTGTTGGGTGGGGCCTTATGTATTTGCTTGTATTACATCAAGTGACCTGCATACCAATGACCATCAGAGATGGCAAAAGTACTCACTGGCCATACTCAAGTAGAAGTACAGATAATTGTGTTAACAAATACTCTGGTAAAAGTAGAAGTACTGATTTAACTTCTTTACTCAAGTAAAAGTAACAAAGTACAGGCTTAGCAATTTACTTAAAAAGAGTGAGAAGACTCGCCCCAATGGTGCTATTAAAAACCTCCTTCACGATTCTGGCGGGGACAACGTCTAAGGGACAGTTGGCAGGTTTCATGTGTTGTACAACCTCAACACAGGCTTAAATTCCTCAAACACAGCTGAGTGTGTAGGAGAAGCAGATAAAAAGACCTTAAAATTAGCACTGGTAATTTCCCAGATAGATGCTACTTTGTCAATAAAATAACCAAGACATTTCTCACATGTACTAATTGACACATCTGTTGGAGCAGAGGTGCATGGATTTATGACGGAGTTAATAGTATTAAATAACAATCTAGGTTCGTGGCAATTGCTAGCTATGACAGAAGAGAGATGCTGCATCTTCACCACCTTCACAGCATTCTGGTATGTGGATAGACTGTCCCTTAATACACCCAGTGTCACATGTAGATTGTCTTTCCATCTTTGTTCAGCTTGTCTGCAGTGTTGCCTAAGGGCCCCTGTGGTGTCATTTAGCCAGGGGTCCGCCTTAGGTTTAACAGCTTTAATCTGATAAGGGGCAATAGAGTCAGAGTATACAGTGCTCATCCTGAATGGGCCAGCATAGTGCATCAGAACTGCTTGTTGATGGTCTATTAGCTTTGGAACCCCCCTTTCCCCACAGCTTTCAATTGTCAGATATGGGTGGGGGAGTGGGCACTGTGTCCAACCCTTTCTGTGTAAAAAAAACAACTAAAGAAGTCTCTTGGATGAGAGACAAAACTTCTGCGGAGAACCTTTTACCAAGTCCAGTTGCCCTTGGCCTAGTTGTGAACTTTTGGGGTAATAGCATGGATCAGGAACCAAAACGGACACATCTGGATCAATGTGGACATTGTACGGAAATATTGACACATTTAGACCACAAAGACAGTTATCAGTTTATTTCCCATCGGCAGGTATATCTGTGGACTCAGTTGGACATTTTGAAGATAATTGCACAATGTTGATCCAATTGTCAGGTCTATTCCCATCTGGCAGGGACATTTCTGGATTCAGGTGGACATTGTTGACAGAAACATTAGTGGATATTGATTCCCACCATAGGATTTGGCCTGTATTGCACATTGCCTTCACATCCCGCGCAATGTATTGCCTTTGTCAAGCACATTGCCACCCTGGTGACTTTCTTCCATGTCTCCATGAACGCCCATATATTTGGACTGACAGTTGAGAAACCTTCCCTTGTTAACTATGACATGGATGACTGAGAACCTACTATATCATGACATCTTTAATTTACTATATTAAATTATAATTTTTGAGACAGGTCCTACTGCATTTGTTGGATCAGTCAGGATGGCCGAGCGGTCCAAGGCGATACGTTCAGGTCGCTGTCTCCACTGGAGGCGTGGATTCAAATCCCACTTCTGACAGCTACTGTTTTTCTGAGACATGATATTGGGAATAAAGAACTTAGCAGTTCTTTGTAATAAGGGGACATGAATGTGCACAAGAAACGCAATTGTAAGTGCAGCATTTTGTGAGCATCTTTATTGTCAACAGATGTAAAGTTACCATGTGTTTGTACATAGCAGACATATCTACTGCTGTATTCACTGTCTGTGGCAAGTCCTTCAAAACCTGTTCTTGACTTGCTTTTTTTCCACATCCTCTGGATGCTTAGCTAACTAAATGACTTAAGTTGGCAAGCAATTGTTGCTTTTTCATCCTTGTTGTGATTGTTGTGTGCCTTCAATAGCACACATGTGGATATCATGAAAGAAACTGCCTAGCATACCCCTGCAACACTTCTAAAGGTTCCATGGTGTAATAGACCTTGGAGTAGAGTTTACCAAGGAGCCTGCGCATAGAGATACTCCTGTAATGGGCAGATGCCATTCTTCTTGAAGAGGGGAGCAACCACCCTGGTCTGCCACTCCTTTGGCACTGCCACAGACCTCCACGCAATGTTAAAGAGGTGTGTCAACCAAGACAGCCTCTCCTTACAATATTTCTCAACGAATTTAATCAATCCCTGGGGCTTTCCCACTGTGGAGTTCTTTAAACAGTAAAACTAAGGGTATTTTTACTACTGTAAAACTAAGTTACAGTAAGGGTATTATACTGTAAAAAAACATGTACAGTTATGATACTGTAATCAGGAAGTTACAGCACGTTGCCAGTAAGTTAACGCAAATTTACAAAAAAAAGTCTAACAGTGTTCAGACAAACATCATTGACTTCTCTTCTTGTAAAAAACACAACTTCCTGGACTTTCTTTACAATATAGTCTGTACATGTCCTTGCTTCCAAATTCCCATTTTTCATGGGCTGAATCTCAACTAGCACTGACTCTGCAGAGAGAGCCAATCAGAGCTGATCAGCAACAGCTGTGCTACCTGCATGATGGTTTTTACCCTGGCATGTAGCACAGGAACCAGTTTCTCTTGGTGACAGGAGTGATGGCAGCTGTTTGGGTCTTTGTTGTTTGTGTGCTGACTGTTTGGATTAACAAAGGTTGTTACATTTCTTCTGTTTGAAGCTTGTATTCAAATTGTAGTGGAGTATAGCGAATGTAAAGAGTAGGGTAAATTACTCAATTACTGAAATGAAATTTAGCAAGTTCATGATATGTGGTGTCAAACAGCAGAAACATTTGATTAACCGCAGTTGCATTGTCCTCAGGCTTGAGTTTGCCAGTTGGCGGCACAAATGAAAGACATGATGATGCGCTGCAGAGGAGAATGATTAGAGGTAAGAACATTAGTGACAGACTCTTTATAGAGCTACTTACGGATACTAACTGAATTTATTTTGAACTGCAGATGTGTCTCCCAATGATATCTCCATGAAGAGGGCCTTTGCACTTCTCCAGTCAATGGAGTCCATGTTGATCCAAGCTGCTAAAAAAAGGTGAGCAGGTTCTAAGAAACCATATTGGGAAAATGCTGCAATTGTGTTTACAGCTGAGGTTCTTTGTGGCACAATGTAGTAAATTAAGGTTAAGTTGTCTGGCTTTTGGAACGGGGATTCCAACCCATGTTTAATTTAAGCTATTTTCACCATACAATGTGGGTATAAAGCTGGCTTCTCAAATTATTCAGACATTTATATAGTCAGTCAGCCAACTTAAGCTAAGGTAGCTCTGTAGACATTGTGGAATTCCCAAACCAAGTAAATGCAGCACATGAACACAACTGCTGTGCTAACTTAATCTCAATACAGATCCTGTAATGATGTAACAAACGCCACTGGCCTAATTACCAATTAAATGTTTTGGAGGTATCAAGTCTTAAAAGGAAGTCTTAATACTTTACTTTTAATCAAAAACAAAGAAGCCTTAATGGTAAATTATTTACAGTATTAATGTCAAGGGTAGTTGGGAATTAACGATTTCTACGTATTTTCAGCACAACTGGAAACAATGAAGTAGAAGCTGAGGCAGCTATTCAAAAACTTGCAGATGTTCAATTGCCCCTGAACGGACCCAAACCGCTGGCTGCCAACCAGACGTGGGCGACCAGGCTGCCAACCAGACGCTGGGCGACCAGGCTGCCAACCAGACGCTGGGCGACAGGCTGCCAACCAGACGCTGGGCGACCAGGCTGCCAACCAGACGCTGGGCGACCAGGCTGCCAACCAGACGCTGGGCGACCAGGCTGCCAACCAGACGCTGGGCGACCAGGCTGCCACCAGACGCTGGGCGACCAGGCTGCCAACCAGACGCTGGGCGACCAGGCTGCCAACCAGACGCTGGGCGACCAGGCTGCCAACCAGACGCTGGGCGACCAGGCTGCCAACCAGACGCTGGGCGACCAGGCTGCCAACCAGACGCTGGGCGACCAGGCTGCCAACCAGACCGCTGGGCGACCAGGCTGCCAACCTGACGCTGGGCGACCAGGCTGCCAACCTGACGCTGGGCGACCAGGCTGCCAACCTGACGTGGCGACCAGGCTGCCAACCTGACGCTGGGCGACCAGGCTGCCAACCTGACGCCTGTTACCTTGTCAACCTGATGTGCCTTGACATGTTTCTGCATGTACCTACTTATATCTGTGGTGATATTAAACTGAACTGATTTTACCATACTTCTCTGATAAATTGAAAGCTATGAATGATTTAATCTGCCAGGAAGCACAACGGTTTCTTTTTGCCATTACTTTATGCATGCCTCCAAACTAAAACAATTGCACAAAAAGGTGATCACTTAGGGATCAACACTTCAAATTTTACATGTTAAGTTTCTTTATCAGAAATGAATTTCTATTAACCAAAATAACGGGTTTAAAATTTTATTATTGATGAAATTTATGAATTTTAGGGTTTTAAAATACATAGTTTGGTTTTCCTAGGTCAATTTTTGACCTGTTGGTCCAATGGAACACTATTGTGCTTTATAGCAGATGAGCACATGTAAAGACCCACTAAAACACCTGCACACATACACGACCCCCCACAAACACACAATAATACAAACAGCAGCTGCAAACTACCTCATGTAATGGTAACATTGTGCTTTCCAACACATGGAAATGCACACAGTACCAGAGACCTGCAAAAGATCACATTGTGCTCTCCTAAATAAACCTGCGCACACACACCTGGGGAAATGGTTATGTATTGTACTTTTCAACAGATGAAGACATCAGTCCCAGATTTTTTTTTTTTTTGTCTTTTTTTTTTGCGATTATTGCAGTCCAAAATGCCAGATTTTTGCGGGAGCTTTTGTAAAGCTTTGTCTTGCAATAAAAGTTGCAATGTCTTTGTTTTTTTAAATGTTTAAAAATAACTGGAGGAAAATAAAATTACTCTAGGCTAAGTTTTTGTACTAATCTTCTAGAAAAAGACTTAGGATGCTGCAAATGTGTAATATGAAACTGGCTGGAGGATTTAAGACAATTTGTTGAATTAATCGAATTTGAACATGTGTCTGTGGCTTGTTTATCTTTACATTGTTAATTCCTCACCTGGCCTCGGACACATTCCTATGGTTTGATAAAGTATTTGACTTTGACGCATCACTGCACTTATTATGATTGTAGCTGTTTTCAGTTTAGGTCATCCTGTACGATACGTCTCCAGTTTTTCCTGCATCCCCCATGTGTGTCATACTGAGACAAAGACTGGCACGTGGGACTGCTCGGATTAGTTGAAGTCAGGGGAGACTCTGGTTATTGGTCAAATTTACGGAAAAGTTGCAGTGATTGGTCAAAATTGGGGGTCGCACCAAAGTCACGGTGATTGGTTGAATTTGTGTGAATTGTACAATTACAACATTGCGAAATGCTGGAGGGACTGACACACAGTTGTGTGTTCAGAATAATGGTGAATAAAACAGTGAATAATTCTCAAAATCATCCTTAGAATAGCTTTTATTCCATAACTAAATACACTGGGAACGCTGCACATTCAATTCCAAATCACACTTACGTTATGACCTCAATAGTGTATGTGTGTGAGTGTGTGAGTGAGACTGTGTGTGTGTTTGTCTGTGTGTGTCTTTGTGAGAGTGCATGTGTGTATATATGTTTCTGTGTGTGTGTACGTGAGAATGTAGTGGGGTGTGATTGTGTGTGTGTGAGTGAGAGTGTGTGAGTGTGTACAGGTCTGTGTATGTGAATGTGTGTGTATGTGAGAGTGTATATGTGTGTATGTGGGTGTGTGAGTGTGTGTAACATGGTCGCCAGAAGAGTCCTCCTGGTGTTCTGACACTGTCGAGATAAGCCTCTTTAAACCATATTATTCTGCTTTTTAAATACAAAATTTAAAAAATACAATGTTCAGTTCAAATCTTGTAACACAGACTGAAAATAGAGGATAAGAGAAACATTTGTGGTGACTTCCAGTACCTATGAGGTAATACAACATTGTTCATGGAGGCACATCTGCAATTTGATAGTCTGTGATGTGTCATTGGATGCTACCACTCTTAAAACATGCCTTTTGCTGTCAGAAGGATTTCTACCTACGCGGGAGACCCCAATAGATTTCTAGTCCATCACCTTAACCACTCGGCCACAACAATCTGAAAAGCAGTGCTGTACCTGTTTGGACAAATGTTCATAAACTTTTCAATTGGTTAGTAGTAGTCACCAGACACGGGCAAAGGCAAATTGTAGTGCACTGCCTGTGTCTGTGGATCCATGTAGAGTCAGCTTAATTGATATGCTCCCTTTTTGGTTGGATAAAACACAAGAATAAACAGTTAAAAATAAAAACAGATAAAACAAAGAAAAAAGTTACAGGACAGTATACAAAATTAAACAAAGAAATGAATAACCATTTAAAGAAAGGCAACATCAGAAGAAAAGTTTTCAGCTTGATTTAAAAGTTACTGAAAATGAAAGCATGGCAAAGTTTTTTCCAAATCCTGTTGACACATACGTCCTTTAACCCTTGATATTTTCTTAAGGTGATAATAGGCTGACTTTGTAATTGTCTTAATGTGGCTGTTAAATTTAAGTCAACGACTTCACCAAGATTTCTGGCTTTGCAATCTTTGCAAAAAAATTAACTTTTGGGAATTGATCTAATGCCTTAATTTAATAAAAAGGAAAAGAAAAGACAACGTTTAAGGACACCAACTGTCTTGTCTAGTGATGGTGGTATAGTGGTGAGCATAGCTGCCTCCAAGCAGTTGACCTGGGTTCGATTCCAGCCATCGCAGTCATTTTTATTGTGTGGTTACTTGCTTTATTTGTCAAGAAGTAACCAGAAAGGTTACTTGCCCAACCCGATTTGATAAAATATTAGATCTCTGTTATGTACAAATAAGGTCTATATCAATCAATCAAGCTGCCTCCACAAGGATCCACAGACACAGGCAGTGCACTACTGCCTGTGTACTGGTAACTACTGCTAACCATTGAAAGGTTTATGAACATTTGTGCAAACAGGTATGAGTATTGTTGTCATGTTGTTGTGGCCGAGTGGTTAAGGCGATGGACTAGAAATCCATTGGAGTCTCCCCTCGCAGTTCGAATCCTGGAGACAACAAAAGGTATTCTTCCAGAGTAATAGAAAACCATGACACAGCTCAGTAACCCTAATTTCAGTGTGCCTTCATGAACAGTGTGGTGTTACTTTATAGGTACTGGAAGCCAACTGTCTCCACCATGTATTATCTGTCTGTGTCACAAGATTTGCAGTGAGCGTTGTATTGTCCAGCAGAAAGGCAACAGGTGTGTTACTTTTTGACTATGATTTATACCATAGCAGTGCAAGCATTTTGCCCAGGTTTAATTTCAAGCCACCGCAGTTGCATTTACAGGTTTTAAAGCCATCAACCATATTTCAATTTCTTTGCGAGGGTCATCCCAAAAGATTAATAAAAAAAATTAGCAGAGGATGGTTTTGATCCATCGACCTCTGGGTTATGGGCCTAGCACGCTTCCGCTGCGCCATCTGCTCTGTCGCTCATGACAAGTGGCTGGAAAGTGTGTGATTGACATTTCGACGGAAAGTTTTGGACCCTGTGGCAAACAAGGTTCCAACAGCTTACGGGTAGTGAAGTTAAACATTTGGTAGACCTTGCAATTATCTTTTATGTGAGCTTCCTGATTACTCACACATTGATTATACCATGAACACTTTGTGATTGGCTGGTGTTTTAAAAAAAAAAAGGCATTGTGAGTACAGATATAAACATCAGTATAGTCTACCAAGTTGCCTCTTATCATTTTAGTTTGGACACCCAGTGAGGCTTACAATGTAAAGAGAGGAGCCTGGTCGGGCTAGAACTCTCCCCTGCTGGATTGGGCTGTACTGCACCGCCTAATGAAAATATACCCCTTGACATATGGATACTCCTAATATTATATAGGCTTATATTGCAATCTCGTCACCCTACATGTAGGTGTACTTATATTAAAATAAACACACAGTAGCAAAGTTTATGCAGTGTTTTTTAATTTTACTTGTGTTTTTTGTGAGGGACAACTCTGTCTGCCGGCTTATTTATGTAGCATGGAAGCTAGCGTTAGCTAACTAGCAGCCAGCCTGCTTCTAAACAAATACTTTTTTAATTATCTCAACACTTTTTAACAGTCAAACTGAAACACTGGCGCTCACCGCTCAGTGTTGGTGGAATAGCAAGCTAGCGTTAGCAAACTAACCCCGCTTATAAATAATACATTTAATTATCCTAACACTTTAAACAGTCAAACTGAAACACTGGCGGTGAGCTCCAGGTCTTGCAGCAGCGGACAGACCACCATCAGTGGGTATAATGCGTGCCTTTTAAATTACTTTTTTTTTTTAAGCGGGCTGGTTGGTTAGTTCGCTAACGCTAGCTTGCTATTCCACCAACACTGCCGGTGGACTCATGGGGGGTTTTGTGCCGCTGCTTTGGGTCTGGAGCTTTCATGTCTTGCTGGAGATCAGATCCCGTTGAGGTCGGCAGCGGAGCTTTCTAGCGATGTTTCCCCGCTGGCCGAGCCCCCTGATGGCGGACCGTCTGCGTCTGCAGCACCTGGAGTTCAGCGCCAGTGTTTCAGTTTAACTGTTAAAAAGTGTTGAGATAATTAAAAGGTATTTACAGTTTTATTAGAAGCGGGCTGGATGCTAGTGAGCTTATGCTAGCTTTCATCCATCCATCCATCTTCATCCGCTTATCCGGTATCGGGTCGCGGGGGCAGCAGCTCAGTAGGGGACCCCAAACTTCCCTTTCCCGAGCCACATCAACCAGCTCCGACTGGGGGATCCCGAGGCTTCCCAGGCCAGGTTTGAGATATAATCTCTCCACCTAGTCCTGGGTCTTCCCCGAGGCCTCCCTCCCCAGCTGGACGTGCCTGGAACAACTCCCTAGGAGGCGCTCAGGCGCTCTGAGGCCCCTTACCAGATGCCCAAACCACCTCAACTGGCTCCTTTCGACGCGAAGGAGCAGCGGCTCTCTACTCCGAGCTCCTCTCGGATGACTGAGCTTCTCTCACCCTATCTCTAAGGGAGACGCCAGCCACCCTCCTGAGGAAACCCATTTTGGCCGCTTGTACCCTGGATCTTGTTCTTTTCGGTCATGACCCAGCCTTCCGACCATAGGTGAGGGTAGGAACGAAAATTGCCCGTAGATCGAGAGCTTTGCCTTCTGGCTCAGCTCTCTTTCTTCACAACGGTGCGATAAACGGAATGTAATACCGCACCGGCTGCTCCGATTCTCCGACCAATCTCACGCTCCATGGTCCCCTCACTCGCGAACAGACCCCAAGGTACTTAAACTCCTTCACTTGGGGTAAGGACTCACTCCCCACCTGAAGAAAGCACTCCATCTTTTTTCCTGCTGAGAACCATGGCCTCAGATTTAGAGGTGCTGATCCTCATCCCAGCCGCTTCACACTCGGCTGCGAACCGATCCAGTGAGTGCTGAAGGTCACAGACCGATGATGCCATCAGGACCACATCATCCGCAAAAAGCAGCGATGAGATCCCGAGCCCACCGAACTGCAACCCCTCCCCGCCCCGACTACGCCTCGATATCCTGTCCATAAATATTACAAACGGATTGGTGACAAAGCGCAGCCCTGGCGGAGGCCAACCCCTCACCTGGAATGAGTCCGACTTACTGCCGAGAACCCGGACACAGCTCTCGCTTTGGTCATACAGAGATTGGATGGCCCTGAGAAGGGACCACCCTCACCCCATATTCCCGCAGCACCTCCCACAATTTCTCCCGGGGAACCCGGTCATACGCCTTCTCCAGATCCACAAAACACATGTAGACTGGTTGGGCATATCCCAGGCCCCCCCAAGATCCTTGCGAGAGTAAAGATCTGATCCGTTGTTCCACGACCAGGACGGAATCCGCATTGTTCCTCTTCAATCCGAGGTTCGACTGTCGGCCGAACCCTCCTTTCCAGCACCTTGGAGTAGACTTTACCAGGGAGGCTGAGAAGTGTGGATACCCCTGTAGTTGGCAACACACCCTCTGGTCCCCCTTTTTGAAGAGGGGAACCACCACCCCGGTCTGCCACTCCTTAGGCACCGTCCCAGACTTCCACGCAATGTTGAAGAGGCGTGCCAACCAAGACAGCCCCTCCACACCCAGAGCCTTCAGCATTTCTGGACGGATTCTCATCAATCCTGGGGCTTTGCCACTGTGGAGTTGTTTGACTACCTCAGCGACTTCCACCAGGGAAATGACGACAATCCCCCATCATCCTCCAGCTCTGCCTCCACCACAGAGGACGTTCAGCTGGATTTAGGAGTTCCTCAAAGTGCTCCTTCCACCGCCCTATTACCTCCTCAGTTGAGGTCAACAAGGTCCTCCTTACTGTATACAGCTTGGATGATTCCTCGCTTCCCCCTCCTGAGGTGGCGAACTTTTCCAGAGCACCTTGGTGCCACCGAAAGTCCTTCTCCATATCTTCTCCGAACTTCTCCCACCCCCTGCTTTGCCTCTGTCACAGCAGAGGCTGCAGCCCTTCGGGCCTGTCGTTACCCTGCAACTGCCTCCGGATCCTCCGAGACCACATATCCCGGAAAGACTCCTTCTTCAGTCGGACGGCTTCCCTGACCACCGGTGTCCACCAGGGTGTTCGTGGGTTCCGCCCCTTGAGGCACCTAAGACCCTAAGACCACAGCTCGCCGCCGCAGCTTTAGCAATGGAAGCTTTGAACATTGTCCACTCAGGTTCAATGCCCCCAGCCTCCACAGGATGTCCGAAAACTCCGCCGGAGGTGTGAGTGAAAGTCCGTCGGACAGGGGCCTCCTCCAGACGTTCCCAGTTTTACCCGCACTACCGTTTTGGGCTTACCAGGTCTGTCCAGAGTCTTCCCCCACCCCCTGACCCAACTCCCACCAGATGGTGGATCAGTTGACAGCTCTGCCCCTCTCTTCACCCGAGTGTCCAAAACATACGGCCTCAGATCAGATGAACGATTATAAAATCGATCATTGACCTTTGGCCTAGGGTGCTCTGGTACCAAGTACACTTATGAGCATCCCTATTTCGAACATGGTGTTTGTGATGGACAATCCATGACTAGCACAGAAGTCTAACAACAGACAACCACTCTGTTTAGATTAGGGAGGCCGTTCCTCCCAATCAGCCTCTCAAAGTATCTCCATCATTGCCCATGTGTGCATTGAAGTCCCCCAGCAGAACTATGGAGTCCCCCTACTGGAGCCCCATACAGGACTCCATTCACGGTCTCCAAGAAGCCGATACTCCGAACTCTTGTTTGGTGCATATGCCAAACAACCAGTCAGAGTTTTTCCCCCCCATCACCCGCAGGCGTAGGGAGGCGACCCCTCTCGTCCACCGGGGTACCTCCACGCAGCGGCACCGCCGGGGACTTGTGAGTATCCCCACACCCGCCGGCGCCTCACACCATGGGCAACTCCGGAGTAGGACAGAGTCCAACCCCTATCCAGGAGAACGGTTCCAGAGCCGAGACTGTGCGTAGAGGTAAGCCCCACCAGATCTAACCGGTAGCGCTCCACCTCCCGCACAAGTTCCGGCTCCTTCCCCCACAGATAGGTGACATTCCAACGTCCCCAGAGCCAGCCTCTGCCCGCCCGTTTCGTGTCCGTCCGAAGCCCCTAAACCTTTTGCTGCCACCCATATAACAGCGCACCCCAACCCCTTTGGATCCTCCCACAGGTGGGGGGCCCATGGGCTGGAGGGAGAGGTGCCACGTACTTGCATCCTCTTGGCTCAGAGCTCCACAGACTAAGTCCACAGGTACAACTTAGTTTTGCAACCAAATGTACCGTAAGAATTGTTGCAAAAGTCGAGGGGTGCAGACTCGCCGCTGTGGAAAAGTGACTGAAGTGAAGAAAAAAAATGAAATAAAGTACAAGTACAGAATTTTTTTCTACAAGCTCTCAAATCATATTCTCTAAGTGCTCACATCACATCTACGCGCTCTCCCATTTGCACATATTTTACCTTCATATTCTTTGTTGAGTTTATTGCTTTACAAACACCAAAGCAAGTAAGCGCTGTGACGAACATTACTCTTCTGAAGTGATTTGGAGAGGGAAATTAGGTAGAAATACTCTGGTTGACTAGCATGACACCATTGTATTCATAATAATAATCAATCCAGGTTACGTGAATGACAGGGCCTGCATGTTGCTTCCTCTAAATTTCAGGTTGTGGTCGACTAGCGAGGCCAGCTCGTCAGTTTTGTTAAACTGACCAGACCTGCATGCCTCTTGTTTTCTTTTGGCTAGTTGTATTAGCTTT
>NW_022604373.1:0-13222 GCF_008692095.1 Etheostoma spectabile
TTTTTGAGCGGGAGCTCGATCTTTAAGCAACAAGCATGTGTTTTTATGGCTTTTGAGGTGAGCTGCACATGTATGCTTATCAGGCTATTTTCCTGTTCTCAGAAATTGGGGAAGCTGATGACTCATGCGGAAACTGTAGAAGCTGGACGTGCATTGTACTGTTCTTACATGTCACTGGATTCTGACTTTGAATTCAAATATTTGGAATCCAAGAAAATTCCGGAACTGATGATGTATCAGTCATTGCTGGTGGTTTCTTGGTCACAGCAACAAGCTTGATCATTGACATACAGTTGACCGCCATGTATCACAAAACTGTTGGGTGGGGACTTATGTATTTGCTTGTATTACATCAAGTGACTGCATACCAATGAACCATCAGAGATGGCAAAAAGTACTCACTGCCCATACTCAAGTAGAAGTACAGATAATTGTGTTAACAAATACTCTGGTAAAAGTAGAAGTACTGATTTAAACTTTACTCAAGAAAGTAACAAAGTACAGGCTTAGCATTTAATAAAAAGAGTGAGAAGACTCGCCCCAATGGTGCTATTAAAAACTCCTTCACGCTTCTGGCGGGGACAACGTCTAAGGGACAGTTGGCAGGTTTCATGTGTGTACAACTCAACACAGGCTTAAATTCCTCAAACACAGCTGAGTGTGTAGGAGCAGCAGATAAAAATACCTTAAATTAGCACTGGTAATTTCCCAGATAGATGCTACTTGTCAATAAAATAACCAAGACATTCTACATGTAATAATTGACACATCTGTTGAGCAGAGGGGCATGGATTTATGACGGAGTTAATAGTATTAAATAACAATCTAGGTTCGTGGCAATTGCTAGCTATGACAGAAAGAGATGCTGCATCTTCACCACCTTCACAGCATTCTTGGTATGGGCTAGACGCCATTAATACACAGTGTCACATGTAGATTGTCTTTCATCTTTGTTCAGCTTGTCTGCAGTGTTGCCTAAGGGCCCCTGTGGGGTCATTTAGCCAGGGGTCCGCCTTAGGTGTAACAGCTTAATATGATAAGGGGCAATAGAGTCAGAGTATACAGTGCTCATCCTGGATGGGCCAGCATAGTGCCTCAGAACTGCTTGTTGATGGTCTATTAGCTTTGGACACCCCCTTTCCCCACAGCTTTCAAGGTCAGATAGGGTGGGGGAGTGGGCACTGTGTCCAACCCTTTCTGTGTAAAAAAACAACCTAAAGAAGTCCTTGGATGAGAGACAAAATTCTGCGGAGAACCTTTACCAAGTCCCGTTGCCCTTGGCCTAGTTGTGAAATTTGGGGTAATAGCATGGATCAGGAACCAAAACGGACACATCTGGACTCAATGTGGACATTGTACGGAAATATTTGACACATTTAGACCACAAAGACAGTTATCAGTTTATTTCCCATCTGGCAGGTATATCTGTGGACTCAGTTGGACATTTTGAAGATAATGCACCAATGTTGATCCAATTGTCAGGTCTATTCCCATCTGGCAGGGACATTTCTGGATTCAGGTGGACATTGTTGACAGAAACATTAGTGGATATTGATTCCCACCATAGGATTTGGCCTGTATTGCACATTGCCTTCACATCCCGCGCAATGTATTGCCTTTGTCAAGCACATTGCCACCCTGGTGACTTTCTTCCATGTCTCCATGAACGCCCATATATTTGGACTGACAGTTGAGAAACCTTCCTTGTTAACTATGACATGGATGACTGAGAACCTACTATATCATGACATCTTTAATTTACTATATTAAATTATAATTTTGAGACAGGTCCTACTGCATTTGTTGGATCAGTCAGGATGGCCGAGCGGTCCAAGGCGATACGTTCAGGTCGCTGTCTCCACTGGAGGCGTGGATTCAAATCCCACTTCTGACAGCTAGTTTTTCTGAGACATGATATTGGGAATAAAGAACTTAGCAGTTCTTGTAATAAGGGACATGAATGTGCACAAGAAACGCAATTGTAAGTGCAGCATTTGTGAGCATCTTTATTGTCAACAGATGTAAAGTTACCATGTGTTGTACATAGCAGACATATCTACTGCTGTATTCACTGTCTGTGGCAAGTCCTTCAAAACCTGTTCTTGACTTGCTTTTTTTCCACATCCTTGGATGCTTAGCTAACTAAATGACTTAAGTTGGCAAGCAATTGTTGCTTTTTCATCCTTGTTGATGTTGTGTGCCTTCAATAGCACACAGTGGATATCATGAAAGAAACTGCCTAGCATACCCCTGCAACACTTCTAAAGGTTCCATGGTGTAATGGACCTTGGAGTAGAGTTTACCAAGGAGCCTGAGCATAGAGATACTCCTGTAATGGGCAGATGCCATTCTTCTTGAAGAGGGGAGCAACCACCCTGGTCTGCCACTCCTTGCACTGCCACAGACCTCCACGCAATGTTAAAGAGGTATGTCAACCAAGACAGCCTCTCCTTACAATATTTCTCAACGATTTAATCAATCCCTGGGGCTTTCCCACTGTGGAGTTCTTTAAACAGTAAAACTAAGGGTATTTTTACTACTGTAAAACTAAGTTACAGTAAGGGTATTATACTGTAAAAAAACATGTACAGTTATGATACTGTAATCAGGAAGTTACAGCACGTTGCCAGTAAGTTAACGCAAATTTACAAAAAAAGTCTAACAGTGTTCAGACAAACATCATTGACTTTCTTTCTTGTAAAAAACACAACTTCCTGGACTTTCTTTACAATATAGTCTGTACATGTCCCTTGCTTCCAAATTCCATTTTCATGGGCTGAATCTCAACTAGCACTGACTCTGCAGAGAGAGCCAATCAGAGCTGATCAGCAACAGCTGTGCTACCTGCATGATGGTTTTTAACCTGGCATGTAGCACAGGAACCAGTTTCTCTTGGTGACAGGAGTGATGCAGCTGTTTGGGTCTTTGTTGTTTGTGTGCTGACTGTTTGGATTAACAAAGGTTGTTACATTTCTTCTGTTTGAAGCTTGTATTCAAATATGTAGTGGAGTATAGCGAATGTAAAGAGTAGGGTAAATTACTCAATTACTGAAATGAAATTTAGCAAGTTCATGATATGTGGTGTCAAACAGCAGAAACATTTGATTAACCGCAGTTGCATTGTCCTCAGGCTTGAGTTTGCCAGTTGGCGGCACAAATGAAAGACATGATGATGCGCTGCAGAGGAGAATGATTAGAGGTAAGAACATTAGTGACAGACTCTTTATAGAGCTACTTACGGATACTAACTGAATTTATTTTGAACTGCAGATGTGTCTCCCAATGATATCTCCATGAAGAGGCCTTTGCACTTCTCAGTCAATGGAGTCCTGTTGATCCAAGCTGCTAAAAAAGGTGAGCAGGTTCTAAGAAACCATATTGGGAAAATGCTGCAATTGTGTTTACAGCTGAGGTTCTTTGTGGCACAATGTAGTAAATTAAGGTTAAGTTGTCTGGCTTTTGGAACGGGGATTCCAACCCATGTTTAATTTAAGCTATTTTCACCATACAATGTGGGTATAAAGCTGGCTTCTCAAATTATTCAGACATTTATATAGTCAGTCAGCCAACTTAAGCTAAGGTAGCTCTGTAGACATTGTGGAATTTCCCAAACCAAGTAAATGCAGCACATGAACACAACTGCTGTGCTAACTTAATCTCAATACAGATCCTGTAATGATGTAACAAACGCCACTGGCCTAATTACCAATTAAATGTTTTGGAGGTATCAAGTCTTAAAAGGAAGTCTTAATACTTTACTTTTTAATCAAAAACAAAGAAGCCTTAATGGTAAATTATTTACAGTATTAATGTCAAGGGTAGTTGGGAATTAACGATTTCTACGTATTTTCAGCACAACTGGAAACCAATGAAGTAGAAGCTGAGGCAGCTATTCAAAAACTTGCAGATGTTCAATTGCCCTGAACGGACCCAAACCGCTGGCTGCCAACCAGACGCTGGGCGACCAGGCTGCCAACCAGACGCTGGGCGACCAGGCTGCCAACCAGACGCTGGGCGACCAGGCTGCCAACCAGACGCTGGGCGACCAGGCTGCCAACCAGACGCTGGGCGACCAGGCTGCCAACCAGACGCTGGGCGACCAGGCTGCCAACCAGACGCTGGGCGACCAGGCTGCCAACCAGACGCTGGGCGACCAGGCTGCCAACCAGACGCTGGGCGACCAGGCTGCCAACCAGACGCTGGGCGACCAGGCTGCCAACCAGACGCTGGGCGACCAGGCTGCCAACCAGACGCTGGGCGACCAGGCTGCCAACCAGACGCTGGGCGACCAGGCTGCCAACCAGACGCTGGGCGACCAGGCTGCCAACCTGACGCTGGGCGACCAGGCTGCCAACCTGACGCTGGGCGACCAGGCTGCCAACCTGACGCTGGGCGACCAGGCTGCCAACCTGACGCTGGGCGACCAGGCTGCCAACCTGACGCCTGTTACCTTGTCAACCTGATGTGCCTTTGACATGTTTCTGCATGTACCTACTTATATCTGTGGTGATATTAAACTGAACTGATTTTACCATACTTCTCTGATAAATTGAAAGCTATGAATGATTTAATCTGCCAGGAAGCACAACGGTTTCTTTTTGCCATTACTTTATGCATGCCTCCAAACTAAAACAATTGCACAAAAAGGTGATCACTTAGGGATCAACACTTCAAATTTTACATGTTAAGTTCTTTATCAGAAATGAATTTCTATTAACCAAAATAACGGGTTTAAAATTTATTATTGATGAAATTTATGAATTTTAGGGTTTTAAAATACATAGTTTGGTTTTCTAGGTCAATTTTTGACCTGTTGGTCCAATGGAACACTATTGTGCTTTATAGCAGATGAGCACATGTAAAGACCCACTAAAACACCTGCACACATACACGCCCCCACAAACACACAATAATACAAACAGCAGCTGCAAACTACCTCATGTAATGGTAACATTGTGCTTTCCAACACATGGAAATGCACACAGTACCAGAGACCTGCAAAAGATCACATTGTGCTCTCCTAAATAAACCTGCGCGCACACACACTGGGGAAATGGTTATGTATTGTACTTTTCAACAGATGAAGACATCAGTCCCAGATTTTTTTTTTTTTGTCTTTTTTTTTGCGATTATTGCAGTCCAAAATGCCAGATTTTTGCGGGAGCTTTGTAAAGCTTGTCTTGCAATAAAGTTGCAATGTCTTTGTTTTTTAAATGTTTAAAAATAACTGGAGGAAAATAAAAAATTACTCTAGGCTAAGTTTTGTACTAATCTTCTAGAAAAAGACTTAGGATGCTGCAAATGTGTAATATGAAACTGGCTGGAGGATTTAAGACAATTTGTTGAATAATCGAATTTGAAAATGTGTCTGTGGCTTGTTATCTTACATTGTTAATTCCTCACCTGGCCTCGGACACATTCCTATGGTTTGATAAAGTATTTGACTTTGACGCATCACTGCACTATTATGATTGTAGCTGTTTTCAGTTTAGGTCATCCTGTACGATACGTCTCCAGTTTTCCTGCATCCCCATGTGTGTCATACTGAGACAAAGACTGGCACGTGGGACTGCTCGGATTAGTTGAAGTCAGGGGAGACTCTGGTTATTGGTCAAATTTACGGAAAAGTTGCAGTGATTGGTCAAAATTGGGGGTCGCACCAAAGTCACGGTGATTGGTTGAATTTGTGTGAATTGTACAATTACAACATTGCGAAATGCTGGAGGGACTGACACACACAGTTGTGTGTTCAGAATAATGGTGAATAAAACAGTGAATAATTCTCAAAATCATCCTTAGAATAGCTTTTAATTCCATAACATAAATACACTGGGAACGCTGCACATTCAATTCCAAATCACACTTACGTTATGACCTCAATAGTGTATGTGTGTGAGTGTGTGTGAGTGAGACTGTGTGTGTGTTTGTCTGTGTGTGTCTTTGTGAGAGTGCATGTGTGTATATATGTTTCTGTGTGTGTGTACGTGAGAATGTAGGTGGGTGTGATTGTGTGTGTGTGAGTGAGAGTGTGTGAGTGTGTACAGGTCTGTGTATGTGAATGTGTGTGTATGTGAGAGTGTATATGTGTGTATGTGGGTGTGTGAGTGTGTGTAACATGGTCGCCAGAAGAGTCCTCCTGGTGTTCTGACACTGTCGAGATAAGCCTCTTTAAACCATATTATTCTGCTTTTTAAATACAAAATTTAAAAAATACAATGTTCAGTTCAAATCTTGTAACACAGACTGAAAATAGAGGATAAGAGAAACATTTGTGGTGACTTCCAGTACCTATGAGGTAATACAACATTGTTCATGGAGGCACATCTGCAATTTGATAGTCTGTGATGTGTCATTGGATTGCTACCACTCTTAAAACATGCCTTTTGCTGTCAGAAGGATTTCTACCTACGCGGGGAGACCCCAATAGATTTCTAGTCCATCACCTTAACCACTCGGCCACAACAATCTGAAAAGCAGTG
Organism: Etheostoma spectabile; assembly: GCF_008692095.1. NCBI lineage: Eukaryota > Metazoa > Chordata > Actinopteri > Perciformes > Percidae > Etheostoma > Etheostoma spectabile. The sequence continues at coordinate 6,480 of NW_022604373.1, forward strand.
CTGTACCTGTTTGGACAAATGTTCATAAACTTTTCAATTGGTTAGTAGTAGTCACCAGACACGGGCAAAGTGCAAATTGTAGTGCACTGCCTGTGTCTGTGGATCCATGTAGAGTCAGCTTAATTGATATGCTCCCTTTTTGGTTGGATAAAACACAAGAATAAACAGTTAAAAAATAAAAACAGATAAAACACAAGAAAAAAGTTACAGGACAGTATACAAAATTAAACAAAGAAATGAATAACCATTTAAAGAAAGGCAACATCAAGAAGAAAAGTTTTCAGCCTTGATTTAAAAGTTACTGAAAATGAAAGCATGGCAAAGTTTTTTTCCAAATCCTGTTGACACATACGTCCTTTAACCCTTGATATTTTCTTAAGGTGATAATAGGCTGACTTTGTAATTGTCTTAATGTGGCTGTTAAAATTTAAGTCAACGACTTCACCAAGATTTCTGGCTTTGCAATCTTTGCAAAAAATTAACTTTGGGAATGATCTTAATGCCTTAATTTAATAAAGGAAAAAGAAAAAGACAACGTTTAAGGACACCAACTGTCTTGTCTAGTGATGGTGGTATAGTGGTGAGCATAGCTGCCTTCCAAGCAGTTGACCTGGGTTCGATTCCCAGCCATCGCAGTCATTTTTATTGTGTGGTTACTTGCTTTATTTGTCAAGAAGTAACCAGAAAGGTTACTTGCCCAACCCGATTTGATAAAATATTAGATCTCTGTTATGGTACAAATAAGGGTCTATATCAATCAATCAAGCTGCCTCCACAAGGATCCACAGACACAGGCAGTGCACTACTGCCGTGTCTGGTAACTACTGCTAACCAATTGAAAGGTTTATGAACATTTGTGCAAACAGGTATGAGTATTGTTGTCATGTTGTTGTGGCCGAGTGGTTAAGGCGATGGACTAGAAATCCATTGGAGTCTCCCCTCGCAGGTTCGAATCCTGGAGACAACAAAAGGTATTCTTCCAGAGTAATAGAAAACCAATGACACAGCTCAGTAACCCTAATTTCAGTTGTGCCTTCATGAACAGTGTGGTGTTACTTTATAGGTACTGGAAGCCAACTGTCTCCACCATGTATTATCTGTCTGTGTCACAAGATTTGCAGTGAGCGTTGTATTGTCCAGCAGAAAGGCAACAGGTGTGTTACTTTTTGACTATGATTTATACCATAGCAGTGCAAGCATTTTGCCCAGGTTTAATTTCAAGCCACCGCAGTTGCATTTACAGGTTTTAAAGCCATCAACAACATATTTCAATTTCTTTGCGAGGGTCATCCCAAAAGGATTAATAAAAAAAATTAGCAGAGGATGGTTTTGATCCATCGACCTCTGGGTTATGGGCCTAGCACGCTTCCGCTGCGCCAATCTGCTCTGTCGCTCATGACAAGTGGCTGGAAAGTGTGTGATTGACATTTCGACGGAAAGTTTTGGACCCTGTGGCAAACAAGGTTCCAACAGCTTACGGGTAGTGAAGTTAAACATTTGGTAGACCTTGCAATTATCTTTTATGTGAGCTTCCTGATTACTCACACATTGATTATACACATGAACACTTGTGATTGGCTGGTGTTTTAAAAAAAAAAAGGGCATTGTGAGTACAGATATAAACATCAGTAAGGAGTCTACCAAGTTGCCTCTTATCATTTTAGTTTGGACACCCAGTGAGGCTTACAATGTAAAGAGAGGAGCCTGGTCGGGCTAGAACTCTCCCCTGCTGGATTGGGCTGTACTGCACCGCCTAATGAAAATATACACCCTTGACATATGGATACTCCTAATATTAATATATAGGCTTATATTGCAATCTCGTCACCCTACATGTAGGTGTACTTATATTAAAATAAACACACAGTAGCAAAGTTTATGCAGTGTTTTTTAATTTTACTTGTGTTTTTTTGTGAGGGACAACTCTGTCCGGCTTATTTATGTAGCATGGAAGCTAGCGTTAGCTAACTAGCAGCCAGCCTGCTTCTAAACAAATACTTTTTAATTATCTCAACACTTTTTAACAGTCAAACTGAAACACTGGCGCTCACCGCTCAGTGTTGGTGGAATAGCAAGCTAGCGTTAGCAAACTAACCCCGCTTATAAATAAATACATTTTAATTATCCTAACACTTTAAACAGTCAAACTGAAACACTGGCGGTGAGCTCCAGGTCTTGCAGCAGCGGACAGACCACCATCAGTGGGTATAATGCGTGCCTTTTAAATTACTTTTTTTTTTTAAGCGGGCTGGTTGGTTAGTTCGCTAACGCTAGCTTGCTATTCCACCAACACTGCCGGTGGACTCATGGGGGGTTGTGCCGCTGCTATTGGGTCTGGAGCTTTCCATGTCTTGCTGGAGATCAGATCCCGTTGAGGTCGGCAGCGGAGCTTTCTAGCGATGTTTCCCCGCTGGCCGAGCCCCACTGATGGCGGACCGTCTGCGTCTGCAGCACCTGGAGTTCAGCGCCAGTGTTTCAGTTTAACTGTTAAAAAGTGTTGAGATAATTAAAAGGTATTTACAGTATTTAGAAGCGGGCTGGATGCTAGTGAGCTTATGCTAGCTTTCATCCATCCATCCATCTTCATCCGCTTATCCGGTATCGGGTCGCGGGGGCAGCAGCTCCAGTAGGGACCCCAAACTTCCCTTTCCCGAGCCACATCAACCAGCTCCGACTGGGGGATCCCGAGGCGTTCCCAGGCCAGGTTGGAGATATAATCTCTCCACCTAGTCCTGGGTCTTCCCCGAGGCCTCCTCCCAGCTGGACGTGCCTGGAACAACTCCCTAGGGAGGCGCTCAGGAGGCATCCTTACCAGATGCCCAAACCACCTCAACTGGCTCCTTTCGACGCGAAGGAGCAGCGGCTCTACTCCGAGCTCCTCTCGGATGACTGAGCTTCTCACCCTATCTCTAAGGGAGACGCCAGCCACCCTCCTGAGGAAACCCATTTTGGCCGCTTGTACCCTGGATCTTGTTCTTTCGGTCATGACCCAGCCTTCATGACCATAGGTGAGGGTAGGAACGAAAATTGCCCGGTAGATCGAGAGCTTTGCCTTCTGGCTCAGCTCTCTTTTCTTCACAACGGTGCGATAAACGGAATGTAATACCGCACCGGCTGCTCCGATTCTCCGACCAATCTCACGCTCCATGGTCCCCCTCTCGCGAACAAGACCCCAAGGTACTTAAACTCCTTCACTTGGGGTAAGGACTCACTCCCCACCTGAAGAAAGCACTCCATCTTTTTCCTGCTGAGAACCATGGCCTCAGATTTAGAGGTGCTGATCCTCATCCCAGCCGCTTCACACTCGGCTGCGAACCGATCCAGTGAGTGCTGAAGGTCACAGACCGATGATGCCATCAGGACCACATCATCCGCAAAAAGCAGCGATGAGATCCCGAGCCCACCGAACTGCAACCCCTCCCCGCCCCGACTACGCCTCGATATCCTGTCCATAAATATTACAAACAGGATTGGTGACAAAGCGCAGCCCTGGCGGAGGCCAACCCTCACCTGGAATGAGTCCGACTTACTGCCGAGAACCCGGACACAGCTCTCGCTTTGGTCATACAGAGATTGGATGGCCCTGAGAAGGGACCCCCTCACCCCATATTCCCGCAGCACCTCCCACAATTTCTCCCGGGGAACCCGGTCATACGCCTTCTCCAGATCCACAAAACACATGTAGACTGGTTGGGCATATTCCCAGGCCCCCTCCAAGATCCTTGCGAGAGTAAAGATCTGATCCGTTGTTCCACGACCAGGACGGAATCCGCATTGTTCCTCTTCAATCGAGGTTCGACTGTCGGCCGAACCCTCCTTTCCAGCACCTTGGAGTAGACTTTACCAGGGAGGCTGAGAAGTGTGATACCCCTGTAGTTGGCACACACCCTCTGGTCCCCTTTTTGAAGAGGGGAACCACCACCCCGGTCTGCCACTCCTTAGGCACCGTCCCAGACTTCCACGCAATGTTGAAGAGGCGTGCCAACCAAGACAGCCCCTCCACACCCAGAGCCTTCAGCATTTCTGGACGGATCTCATCAATCCCTGGGGCTTTGCCACTGTGGAGTTGTTTGACTACCTCAGCGACTTCCACCAGGGAAATTGACGACAATCCCCCATCATCCTCCAGCTCTGCCTCCACCACAGAGGACGTTCAGCTGGATTTAGGAGTTCCTCAAAGTGCTCCTTCCACCGCCCTATTACCTCCTCAGTTGAGGTCAACAAGGTCCCATCCTTACTGTATACAGCTTGGATGATTCCTCGCTTCCCCCTCCTGAGGTGGCGAACGGTTTTCCAGAAGCACCTTGGTGCCAACCGAAAGTCCTTCTCCATATCTTCTCCGAACTTCTCCCACACCCGCTGCTTTGCCTCTGTCACAGCAGAGGCTGCAGCCCTTCGGGCCTGTCGTTACCCTGCAACTGCCTCCGGAGTCCTCCGAGACCACATATCCCGGAAAGACTCCTTCTTCAGTCGGACGGCTTCCCTGACCACCGGTGTCCACCAGGGTGTTCGTGGGTTACCGCCCCTTGAGGCACCTAAGACCCTAAGACCACAGCTCGCCGCCGCAGCTTTAGCAATGGAAGCTTTGAACATTGTCCACTCAGGTTCAATGCCCCCAGCCTCCACAAGGATGTCCGAAAAACTCCGCCGGAGGTGTGAGTTGAAAGTCCGTCGGACAGGGGCCTCCTCCAGACGTTCCCAGTTTACCCGCACTACCCGTTTGGGCTTACCAGGTCTGTCCAGAGTCTTCCCCCACCCCCTGACCCAACTCACCACCAGATGGTGATCAGTTGACAGCTCTGCCCCTCTCTTCACCCGAGTGTCCAAAACATACGGCCTCAGATCAGATGAAACGATTATAAAATCGATCATTGACCTTTGGCCTAGGGTGCTCTGGTACCAAGTACACTTATGAGCATCCCTATGTTCGAACATGGTGTTTGTGATGGACAATCCATGACTAGCACAGAAGTCTAACAACAGACAACCACTCTGGTTTAGATTAGGGAGGCCGTTCCTCCCAATCACGCCTCTCAAAGTATCTCCATCATTGCCCATGTGTGCATTGAAGTCCCCCAGCAGAACTATGGAGTCCCCTACTGGAGCCCCATACAGGACTCCATTCACGGTCTCCAAGAAGGCCGAATACTCCGAACTCTTGTTTGGTGCATATGCACAAACAACAGTCAGAGTTTTCCCCCCCATCACCCGCAGGCGTAGGGAGGCGACCCTCTCGTCCACCGGGGTAAACTCCAACGCAGCGGCACTCAGCCGGGGACTTGTGAGTATCCCCACACCCGCCCGGCGCCTCACACCATGGGCAACTCCGGAGTAGGACAGAGTCCAACCCCTATCCAGGAGAACGGTTCCAGAGCCGAGACTGTGCGTAGAGGTAAGCCCCACCAGATCTAACCGGTAGCGCTCCACCTCCCGCACAAGTTCCGGCTCCTTCCCCACAGATAGGTGACATTCCACGTCCCCAGAGCCAGCCTCTGCCGCCCGGTTGGTCGTCGAAGCCCCTAACCTTTGCTGCCACCCATATAACAGCGCACCCAACCCCTTTGGATCCTCCCACAGGTGGGGGGCCCATGGGCTGGAGGGAGAGGTGCCACGTTGCATCCTCTTGGCTCAGAGCTCCACAGACTAAGTCCACAGGTACAACTTAGTTTTGCACCAAATGTACCGTAAGAAGTGTTGCAAAAGTCGAGGGTGCAGACTCGCGCTGTGGAAAAGTGACTGAAGTGAAGAAAAAAAATGAAATAAAGTACAAGTACAGAATTTTTTTCTACAAGCTCTCAAATCATATTCTCTAAGTGCTCACATCACATCTACGCGCTCTCACATTTGCACCATTATTTTCATATTCTTTGTTGAGATTATTGCTTTACAAACACCAAAGCAGTAAGCGCTGTGACTAACATTACTCTTCTGAAGTGATTTTGGAGAGGGAAATTAGGTAGAAATACTCTGGTTGACTAGCATGACACCATTGTATTCATATAATAATCAATCCAGGTTAACGTGAAGACAGTGCCTGCATGTTGCTTCCTCTAAATTTCAGGTTGTGGTCGACTAGCGAGGCCAGCTCGTCAGTTTGTTAAACTGACCAGACCTGCATGCCTCTTGTTTCTTTGGGCTAGTTGTATTAGCTTTAGCCTGGCTGGTAGCAGCTTTCTGCTTGTTTTTTGGGGCTAACTGTATTAGCTTTAGCGGCTGGTAGCAGCTTTCTGCTTGTTTCTTTGGGCTAACTGTATTAGCTTGAGCCTGGCTGGTAGCAGCTTTCTGCTTGTTTCTTTAAGCTAACTATTTTAGCTTTAGCCTGACTGGTAGCAGCTTTCTGCTTGTTTCTTTAAGCTAACTATTTTAGCTTTAGCCTGACTGGTAGCAGCTTTCTGCTTGTTTCTTTAAACTAACTATATTAGCTTTAGCCTGGCTAGTAGCAGCTTTCTGCTTGTTTTTGGGGCTAACTGTCAAAGTCACGGTGATTGGTTGAATTTGTGTGAATGGTACAATTACAACATGCGAAATGCTGGAGGGACTGACACACACAGTTGTGTGTTCAGAATAATGGTGAATTAAAACAGTGAATAATTCTCAAAGTCATCCTTAGAATAGCTTTAATTCCATAACATTAATACACTGGGAACGCTGCACATTCAATTCCAAATCACACTTAGTTATGACTCAATAGTGTATGTGTGTGAGTGTGTGTGAGTGAGACTGTGTGTGTGTTTGTCTGTGTG
>NW_022604374.1:0-60024 GCF_008692095.1 Etheostoma spectabile
ACATCATGACTTTCTTTCTTGTAAAAAACACAACTTCCTGGACTTTCTTTACAATATAGTCTGTACATGTCCCTTGCTTCCAAATCCCTTTTTCATGGCTGAATCTCAACTAGCACTGACTCTGCAGAGAGAGCCAATCAGAGCTGATCAGCAACAGCTGTGCTACCTGCATGATGGGTTTTAACCTGGCATGTACACAGGAACCAGTTTCTCTTGGTGACAGGAGTGATGGCAGCTGTTTGGGTCTTTGTTGTTTGTGTGCTGACTGTTGGATTAACAAAGGTTGTTACATTTCTTCTGTTTGAAGCTTGTATTCAAATATGTAGTGAGTATAGCGAATGTAAAGAGTAGGGTAAATTACTCAATACTGAAATGAAAATTAGCAAGTTCATGATATGTGGTGTCAAACAGCAGAAACATTTGATTACCGCAGTTTCATTGTCCTCCAGGCTTGAGTTTGCCAGTTGGCGGCACAAATGAAAGACATGATGATGCGCTGCAGAGGAGAATGATTAGAGGTAAGAACATTAGTGACAGACTCTTTATAGAGCTACTACGGATACTAACTGAATTTATTTGAACTGCAGATGTTCTCCCAATGATATCTCCATGAAGAGGGCCTTTGCACTTCTCCAGTCAATGGAGTCCATGTTGATCCAAGCTGCTAAAAAAGGTGAGGCAGTTCTAAGAAACCATATTGGGAAAATGCTGCAATTGTGTTTACAGCTGAGGTTCTTTTGTGCACAATGTAGTAAATTAAGGTTAGTTGTCTGGCTTTTGGAACGGGGATTCCAACCCATTTTAATTTAAGCTATTTTCACCATACAATGTGGGTATAAAGCTGGCTTCTCAAATTATTCAGACATTATATAGTCAGTCAGCCAACTTAAGCTAAGGTAGCTCTGTAGACATTGTGGAATTTCCCAACCAAGTAATGCAGCACATGAACCAACTGCTGTGCTAACTTAATCTCAATACAGATCCTGTAATGATGTAACAAACGCCACTGGCCTAATTACCAATTAAATGTTTTGGAGGTATCAAGTCCTTAAAGGAAGTCTTAATACTTTACTTTTTAATCAAAAACAAAGAAGCCTAATGGTAAATTATTTACAGTATTAATGTCAAGGGTAGTTGGGAATTAACGATTTCTACGTATTTTTCAGCACAACTGGAAACCAATGAAGTAGAAGCTGAGGCAGCTATTCAAAAACTTGCAGATGTTCATTGCCCCTGAACGGACCCAAACCGCTGGCTGCCAACCAGACGCTGGGCGAGGCTGCCAACCAGACGCTGGCGACCAGGCTGCCAACCAGACGCTGGGCGACCAGGCTGCCAACCAGACGCTGGGCGACAGGCTGCCAACCAGACGCTGGCGACCAGGCTGCCCACCAGACGCTGGGCGACCAGGCTGCCAACCAGACGCTGGCGACCAGGCTGCCAACCAGACGCTGGGCGACCAGGCTGCCAACCAGACGCTGGGCGACCAGGCTGCCAACAGACGCTGGGCGACCAGGCTGCCAACCAGACGCTGGGCGACCAGGCTGCCAACCAGACGCTGGGCGACCAGGCTGCCACCAGACGCTGGGCGACCAGGCTGCCAACCAGACGCTGGGCGACCAGGCTGCCAACCAGACGCTGGGCGACCAGGCTGCCAACCAGACGCTGGGCGACCAGGCTGCCAACCAGACGCTGGCGACCAGGCTGCCAACCAGACGCTGGGCGACCAGGCTGCCAACCAGACGCTGGGCGACCAGGCTGCCAACCAGACGCTGGCGACCAGGCTGCCAACCAGACGCTGGACCAGGCTGCCAACCTGACGCTGGGCGACCAGCCTGCTGCCAACCTGACGCTGGGCGACCAGGCTGCCAACCTGACGCTGGGCGACCAGGCTGCCACCTGACGCTGGGCGACCAGGCTGCCAACCTGACGCTGGGCGACCAGGCTGCCACCTGACGCCTGTTACCTTGTCAACCTGATGTGCCTTTGACATGTTTCTGCATGTACCTACTTATATCTGTGGTGATATTAAACTGAACTGATTTTACCATACTTCTCTGATAAATTGAAAGCTATGAATGATTTAATCTGCCAGGAAGCACAACGGTTCTTTTTGCCATTACTTTATGCATGCCTCCAAACTAAACAATTGCACAAAAAGGTGATCACTTAGGGATCAACACTTCAAATTTTACATGTTAAGTTTCTTTATCAGAAATGAATTTCTATTAACCAAATAACGGTTTTAAATTTTATTATTGATGAAATTTATGAATTTTAGGGTTTTAAAATACATAGTTTGGTTTTCCTAGGTCAATTTTGACCTGTTGGTCAATGGACACTATTGTGCTTTATAGCAGATGAGCACATGTAAAGACCCACTAAAACACCTGCACCATACACGACCCCCCACAAACACACAATAATACAAAAGCAGCTGCAAACTACCTCATGTAATGTAACATTGTGCTTTCCACACATGGAAATGCACACAGTACCAGAGACCTGCAAAAGATCACATTGTGCTCTCCTAAATAACCTGCGCACACACACCTGGGGAAATGGTTAGTATTGTACTTTTCAACAGATGAAGACATCAGTCCCAGATTTTTTTTTTTTTTGCGATTATTGCAGTCCAAAATGCCAGATTTTTGCGGGAGCTTTTGTAAAGCTTTGTCTTGCAATAAAAGTTGCAATGTCTTTGTTTTTTTAAATGTTTAAAATAACTGGAGGAAAATAAAATTACTCTAGGCTAAGTTTTTGTACTAATCTTCTAGAAAAAGACTTAGGATGCGCAAATGTGTAATAGAAACTGGCTGGAGGATTTAAGACAATTTGTTGAATAATCGAATTTGAACATGTGTCTGTGGCTTGTTTATCTTTACATTGTTAATTCCTCACCTGGCCTCGGACACATTCCTATGGTTTGATAAAGTTTTGACTTTGACGCATCACTGCACTTATTATGATTGTAGCTGTTTTCAGTTTAGGTCATCCTGTACGATACGTCTCCAGTTTTTCCTGCATCCCCCATGTGTGTCATACGAGACAAAGACTGGCACGTGGGACTGCTCGGATTAGTTGAAGTCAGGGGAGACTCTGGTTATTGGTCAAATTTACGGAAAAAGTTGCAGTGATTGGTCAAAATTGGGGGTCGCACCAAAGTCACGGTGATTGGTGAATTGTGTGAATTGTACAATTACAACATTGCGAAATGCTGGAGGGACTGACACACACAGTTGTGTGTTCAGAATAATGGTGATAAAACAGTGAATAATTCTCAAAATCATCCTTAGAATAGCTTTTATTCCAAACATAAATACACTGGGAACGCTGCACATTCAATTCCAAATCACACTTACGTTATGACCTCAATAGTGTATGTGTGTGGTGTGTGTGAGTGAGACTGTGTGTGTGTTTGTCTGTGTGTGTCTTTGTGAGAGTGCATGTGTGTATATATGTTTCTGTGTGTGTGTACGTGAGAATGTAGGTGGGTGTGATTGTGTGTGTGTGAGTGAGAGTGTGTGAGTGTGTACAGGTCTGTGTATGTGAATTGTGTGTATGTGAGAGTGTATTGTGTGTGTATGTGGGTGTGTGAGTGTGTGTAACATGGTCGCCAGAAGAGTCCTCCTGGTGTTCTGACACTGTCGAGATAAGCCTCTTTAAACCATATTATTCTGCTTTTTAAATACAAAATTTAAAAAATACAATGTTCAGTTCAAATCTTGTAACACAGACTGAAAATAGAGGATAAGAGAACATTTTGTGGTGACTTCCATTACCTATGAGGTAATACAACATTGTTCATGGAGGCACATCTGCAATTTGATAGTCTGTGATGTGTCATTGGATTGCTACCACTCTTAAAGCATGCCTTTTGCTGTCAGAAGGATTTCTACCTACGCGGGGAGACCCCAATAGATTTCTAGTCCATCACCTTAGCCACTCGGCCACAACAATCTGAAAAGCAGTGCTGTACCTGTTTGGACAAATGTTCATAAACTTTTCAATTGGTTAGTAGTAGTCACCAGACACGGGCAAAGTGCAAATTGTAGTGCACTGCCTGTGTCTGTGGATCCATGTAGAGTCAGCTTAATTGATATGCTCCCTTTTTGGTTGGATAAAACACAAGAATAAACAGTTAAAAAATAAAAACAGATAAAACACAAGAAAAAAGTTACAGGACAGTATACAAAATTAAACAAAGAAATGAATAACCATTTAAAGAAAGGCAACATCAAGAAGAAAAGTTTTCAGCCTTGATTTAAAAGTTACTGAAAATGAAAGCATGGCAAAGTTTTTTTCCAAATCCTGTTGACACATACGTCCTTTAACCCTTGATATTTTCTTAAGGTGATAATAGGCTGACTTTGTAATTGTCTTAATGTGGCTGTTAAAATTTAAGTCAACGACTTCACCAAGATTTCTGGCTTTGCAATCTTTGCAAAAAAATTAACTTTTGGGAATTGATCTTAATGCCTTAATTTAATAAAAAGGAAAAAGAAAAAGACAACGTTTAAGGACACCAACTGTCTTGTCTAGTGATGGTGGTATAGTGGTGAGCATAGCTGCCTTCCAAGCAGTTGACCTGGGTTCGATTCCCAGCCATCACAGTCATTTTTATTGTGTGGTTACTTGCTTTATTTGTCAAGAAGTAACCAGAAAGGTTACTTTCCCAACCCGATTTGATAAAATATTAGATCTCTGTTATGGTACAAATAAGGGTCTATATCAATCAATCAAGCTGCCTCCACAAGGATCCACAGACACAGGCAGTGCACTACTGCCGTGTCTGGTAACTACTGCTAACCAATTGAAAGGTTTATGAACATTTGTGCAAACAGGTATGAGTATGTTGTCATGTTGTTGTGGCCGAGTGGTTAAGGCGATGGACTAGAAATCCATTGGAGTCTCCCCTCGCAGGTTCGAATCCTGGAGACAACAAAAGGTATTCTTCCAGAGTAATAGAAAACCAATGACACAGCTCAGTAACCCTAATTTCAGTTGTGCCTTCATGAACAGTGTGGTGTTACTTTATAGGTACTGGAAGCCAACTGTCTCCACCATGTATTATCTGTCTGTGTCACAAGATTTGCAGTGAGCGTTGTATTGTCCAGCAGAAAGGCAACAGGTGTGTTACTTTTTGACTATATTTATACCATAGCAGTGCAAGCATTTGCCCAGGTTTAATTTCAAGCCACCGCAGTTGCATTTACAGGTTTTAAAGCCATCAACAACATATTTCAATTTCCTTGCGAGGGTCATCCCAAAAGGATTAATAAAAAAATTAGCAGAGGATGGTTTTGATCCATCGACCTCTGGGTTATGGGCCTAGCACGCTTCCGCTGCGCCAATCTGCTCTGTCGCTCATGACAGTGGCTGGAAAGTGTGTGATTGACATTTCGACGGAAAGTTTTGGACCCTGTGGCAAACAAGGTTCCAACAGCTTACGGGTAGTGAAGTTAAACATTTGGTAGACCTTGCAATTATCTTTTATGTGAGCTTCCTGATTACTCACACATTGATTATACACATGAACACTTGTGATTGGCTGGTGTTTTAAAAAAAAAAAGGCATTGTGAGTACAGATATAAACATCAGTAAGGAGTCTACCAAGTTGCCTCTTATCATTTTAGTTTGGACACCCAGTGAGGCTTACAATGTAAAGAGAGGAGCCTGGTCGGGCTAGAACTCTCCCTGCTGGATTGGGCTGTAGTGCACCGCCTAATGAAAATATACACCTTTGACATATGGATACTCCTAATATTAATATATAGGCTTATATTGCAATCTCGTCACCCTACATGTAGGTGTACTTATATTAAAATAACACACAGTAGCAAAGTTTATGCAGTGTTTTTTAATTTTACTTGTGTTTTTTGTGAGGGACAACTCTGTCCGGCTTATTTATGTAGCATGGAAGCTAGCGTTAGCTAACTAGCAGCCAGCCTGCTTCTAAACAAATACTTTTTAATTATCTCAACACTTTTAAACAGTCAAACTGAAACACTGGCGCTCACCGCTCAGTGTTGGTGGAATAGCAAGCTAGCGTTAGCAAACTAACCCCGCTTATAAATAAATACATTTTAATTATCCTAACACTTTAAACAGTCAAACTGAAACACTGGCGGTGAGCTCCAGGTCTTGCAGCAGCGGACAGACCACCATCAGTGGGTATAATGCGTGCCTTTTAAATTACTTTTTTTTTTAAGCGGGCTGGTTGGTTAGTTCGCTAACGCTAGCTTGCTATTCCACCAACACTGGCGGTGGACTCATGGGGGGTTGTGCCGCTGCTATTGGGTCTGGAGCTTTCCATGTCTTGCTGGAGATCAGATCCCGTTGAGGTCGGCAGCGGAGCTTTCTAGCGATGTTTCCCCGCTGGCCGAGCCCCACTGATGGCGGACCGTCTGCGTCTGCAGCACCTGGAGTTCAGCGCCAGTGTTTCAGTTTAACTGTTAAAAAGTGTTGAGATAATTAAAAGGTATTTACAGTATTTAGAAGCGGGCTGGATGCTAGTGAGCTTATGCTAGCTTTCATCCATCCATCCATCTTCATCCGCTTATCCGGTATCGGGTCGCGGGGGCAGCAGCTCCAGTAGGGGACCCCAAACTTCCCTTTCCCGAGCCACATCAACCAGCTCCGACTGGGGGATCCCGAGGCGTTCCCAGGCCAGGTTGGAGATATAATCTCTCCACCTAGTCCTGGGTCTTCCCCGAGGCCTCCTCCCAGCTGGACGTGCCTGGAACAACTCCCTAGGGAGGCGCTCAGGAGGCATCCTTACCAGATGCCCAAACCACCTCAACTGGCTCCTTTCGACGCGAAGGAGCAGCGGCTCTACTCCGAGCTCCTCTCGGATGACTGAGCTTCTCACCCTATCTCTAAGGGAGACGCCAGCCACCCTCCTGAGGAAACCCATTTTGGCCGCTTGTACCCTGGATCTTGTTCTTTCGGTCATGACCCAGCCTTCATGACCATAGGTGAGGGTAGGAACGAAAATTGCCCGGTAGATCGAGAGCTTTGCCTTCTGGCTCAGCTCTCTTTTCTTCACAACGGTGCGATAAACGGAATGTAATACCGCACCGGCTGCTCCGATTCTCCGACCAATCTCACGCTCCATGGTCCCCTCACTCGCGAACAAGACCCCAAGGTACTTAAACTCCTTCACTTGGGGTAAGGACTCACTCCCCACCCGAAGAAAGCACTCCATCTTTTTCCTGCTGAGAACCATGGCCTCAGATTTAGAGGTGCTGATCCTCATCCCAGCCGCTTCACACTCGGCTGCGAACCGATCCAGTGAGTGCTGAAGGTCACAGACCGATGATGCCATCAGGACCACATCATCCGCAAAAAGCAGCGATGAGATCCCGAGCCCACCGAACTGCAACCCCTCCCCGCCCCGACTACGCCTCGATATCCTGTCCATAAATATTACAAACAGGATTGGTGACAAAGCGCAGCCCTGGCGGAGGCCAACCCTCACCTGGAATGAGTCCGACTTACTGCCGAGAACCCGGACACAGCTCTCGCTTTGGTCATACAGAGATTGGATGGCCCTGAGAAGGGACCCCCTCACCCCATATTCCCGCAGCACCTCCCACAATTTCTCCCGGGGAACCCAGTCATACGCCTTCTCCAGATCCACAAAACACATGTAGACTGGTTGGGCATATTCCCAGGCCCCCTCCAAGATCCTTGCGAGAGTAAAGATCTGATCCGTTGTTCCACGACCAGGACGGAATCCGCATTGTTCCTCTTCAATCCGAGGTTCGACTGTCGGCCGAACCCTCCTTTCCAGCACCTTGGAGTAGACTTTACCAGGGAGGCTGAGAAGTGTGATACCCCTGTAGTTGGCACACACCCTCTGGTCCCCCTTTTTGAAGAGGGGAACCACCACCCCGGTCTGCCACTCCTTAGGCACCGTCCCAGACTTCCACGCAATGTTGAAGAGGCGTGCCAACCAAGACAGCCCTCCACACCCAGAGCCTTCAGCATTTCTGGACGGATCTCATCAATCCCTGGGGCTTTGCCACTGTGGAGTTGTTTGACTACCTCAGCGACTTCCACCAGGGAAATTGACGACAATCCCCCATCATCCTCCAGCTCTGCCTCCACCACAGAGGACGTTCAGCTGGATTTAGGAGTTCCTCAAAGTGCTCCTTCCACCGCCCTATTACCTCCTCAGTTGAGGTCAACAAGGTCCCATCCTTACTGTATACAGCTTGGATGATTCCTCGCTTCCCCTCCTGAGGTGGCGAACGGTTTTCCAGAAGCACCTTGGTGCCAACCGAAAGTCCTTCTCCATATCTTCTCCGAACTTCTCCCACACCCGCTGCTTTGCCTCTGTCACAGCAGAGGCTGCAGCCCTTCGGGCCTGTCGTTACCCTGCAACTGCCTCCGGAGTCCTCCGAGACCACATATCCCGAAAGACTCCTTCTTCAGTCGGACGGCTTCCCTGACCACCGGTGTCCACCAGGGTGTTCGTGGGTTACCGCCCCTTGAGGCACCTAAGACCCTAAGACCACAGCTCGCCGCCGCAGCTTTAGCAATGGAAGCTTTGAACATTGTCCACTCAGGTTCAATGCCCCCAGCCTCCACAAGGATGTCCGAAAAGCTCCGCCGGAGGTGTGAGTTGAAAGTCCGTCGGACAGGGGCCTCCTCCAGACGTTCCCAGTTTACCCGCACTACCCGTTTGGGCTTACCAGGTCTGTCCAGAGTCTTCCCCCACCCCCTGACCCAACTCACCACCAGATGGTGATCAGTTGACAGCTCTGCCCCTCTCTTCACCCGAGTGTCCAAAACATACGGCCTCAGATCAGATGAAACGATTATAAAATCGATCATTGACCTTTGGCCTAGGGTGCTCTGGTACCAAGTACACTTATGAGCATCCCTATGTTCGAACATGGTGTTTGTGATGGACAATCCATGACTAGCACAGAAGTCTAACAACAGACAACCACTCTGGTTTAGATTAGGGAGGCCGTTCCTCCCAATCACGCCTCTCAAAGTATCTCCATCATTGCCCATGTGTGCATGAAGTCCCCCAGCAGAACTATGGAGTCCCCTACTGGAGCCCCATACAGGACTCCATTCACGGTCTCCAAGAAGGCCGAATACTCCGAACTCTTGTTTGGTGCATATGCACAAACAACAGTCAGAGTTTTCCCCCCCATCACCCGCAGGCGTAGGGAGGCGACCCTCTCGTCCACGGGGTAAACTCCAACGCAGCGGCACTCAGCGGGGACTTGTGAGTATCCCCACACCGCCCGGCGCCTCACACCATGGGCAACTCCGGAGTAGGACAGAGTCCAACCCCTATCCAGGAGAACGGTTCCAGAGCCGAGACTGTGCGTAGAGGTAAGCCCCACCAGATCTAACCGTAGCGCTCCACCTCCCGCACAAGTTCCGGCTCCTTCCCCCACAGATAGGTGACATTCCACGTCCCCAGAGCCAGCCTCTGCCGCCCGTTTCTGGTCCGTCGAAGCCCCTAACCTTTGCTGCCACCCATATAACAGCGCACCCACCCCTTTGGATCCTCCCACAGGTGGTGGGCCCATGGGCTGGAGGGAGAGGTGCCACGTTGCATCCTCTTGGCTCAGAGCTCCACAGACTAAGTCCACAGGTACAACTTAGTTTTGCACCAAATGTACCGTAAGAAGTGTTGCAAAAGTCGAGGGTGCAGACTCGCCGCTGTGGAAAAGTGACTGAAGTGAAGAAAAAAAATGAAATAAAGTACAAGTACAGAATTTTTTTCTACAAGCTCTCAAATCATATTCTCTAAGTGCTCACATCACATCTACGCGCTCTCACATTTGCACCATATTTACCTTCATATTCTTTGTTGAGATTTATTGCTTTACAAACACCAAAGCAAGTAAGCGCTGTGACTAACATTACTCTTCTGAAGTGATTTTGGAGAGGGAAATTAGGTAGAAATACTCTGGTTGACTAGCATGACACCATTGTATTCATATAATAATCAATCCAGGTTAACGTGAATGACAGTGACTGCATGTTGCTTCCTCTAAATTTCAGGTTGTGGTCGACTAGCGAGGCCAGCTCGTCAGTTTGTTAAACTGACCAGACCTGCATGCCTCTTGTTTCTTTGGGCTAGTTGTATTAGCTTTAGCCTGGCTGGTAGCAGCTTTCTGCTTGTTTTTTGGGGCTAACTGTATTAGCTTTAGCCTGGCTGGTAGCAGCTTTCTGCTTGTTTCTTTGGGCTAACTGTATTAGCTTGAGCCTGGCTGGTAGCAGCTTTCTGCTTGTTTCTTTAAGCTAACTATTTTAGCTTTAGCCTGACTGGTAGCAGCTTTCTGCTTGTTTCTTTAAGCTAACTATTTTAGCTTTAGCCTGACTGGTAGCAGCTTTCTGCTTGTTTCTTTAAACTAACTATATTAGCTTTAGCCTGGCTAGTAGCAGCTTTCTGCTTGTTTTTTGGGCTAACTGTATTAGCTTTAGCCTGGCTGGTAGCAGCTATCTGCTTGTTTCTTTGGGCTAACTGTATTAGCTTGAGCCTGGCTGGTAGCAGCTTTCTGCTTGTTTCTTTAAGCTAACTATTTTAGCTTTAGCCTGACTGGTAGCAGCTTTCTGCTTGTTTCTTTAAGCTAACTATATAAGCTTTAGCCTGGCTGGTAGCAGCTTTCTGCTTGTTTCTTTAAGCTTACTATTTTAGCTTTAGCCTGGCTGGTAGCGCCTTTCTGCTCGTTTCTTTAAGCTAACTATTTTAGCTTTAGCCTGGCTGGTAGCAGCTTTCTGCTTGTTTCTTTAAGCTAACTATATTAGCTTTAGCCTGACTGGTTGCAGCTTTCTGCGGTGGGAAATGGCCAGGAGACGTTGTGACTATGTTGCATTAATCAGGGGGTTTAGTTTGTATCGGAGGAGAACATAAAACCCCAACTACTGTAGCGTCACTCACTACCCATCAAATACTATGACATCACTGTGTCAGAGGCAGCTGTTGCCAACGGTAGGCTACTTTTCTACACACGGAGAGCCTCACTTCCCATACCAAACCCCGTCGGACTAACGTCACATACACACGTTGCCCACATGGTTACCTGTCTTGAAGGGGAATGGTCGGATGGTAATAATCATGTAAAGTAGAAACGGTGAAAGGTTACTTTTCTATCAAGCAGCAAAAAAGTATTAACGTCAACATCGTAACGTCCTGCAATGTGACTTTCGCGCATGCGCACATCGCAATGTCAATGCTAAAACACAATATTGTTCAGCCCTAACTGACGGTATACTTCAGTAAGCTAGTTTGCCAATTTTATCTTGGGTAATGCCACATGTAAGTATATCTTAGTTTATTTAGATACCCAACATAGGTTATACTACGTACACTGTATAACAATACATTACGTGTTTCTTTATTTCATCTTACATTTTTGCTAGCCTGTTGTGTAGTTATATTGTTTTTACAATTATCTTTGTTTAATATCTGTGACTCATTACTATCTAAGTAACTGGTCATTGTGTTTTCTCCCAGTTTCACCCTTTGTTACTCAAATAAACGTGTTACAAGGATCCCGGTCGCCAGTGCTTGATGTGGAAGGTGTTTAGCTGCTGGTCAGATTGCACAGCGTTACGTACGTGAAGGACAAGACATATTTCATGGTAAGTATTTCCAGGTGATCTCTGCACCTCTAATCTCTGCACCTCTGTTATTCTAATATACCATGTAATAATTGAAACAGGCAGTTTTGCATTTTCCACCACTAATTCATGGTTGTTTGACAGTAACTACCAGAAGCATTTCCAGGTAATCACTACACCTCTGTCTTACTACGTAATAAAATAGAAACAGGTAGTTTTGCATTTTCAACCACTGATCATGGTTTTTATTTCAGAAACTACCGGAAGCATTTCCAAGTAATCACTACACCTCTGTTTTTGTATTATTACCATGTAATTAAATCGAAACAGGCAGTTTTGCATTTTGCACCACTGCCTTCTAAATCTCTAACCATGCGCCATTTCTTGCCTAAAACAATATAACCAACAATATGTTAAATTAAATTTGATCGATGTAACTCCCTGATGGTCTAATGGCTAGGATTTGGGGCCCTCACAGCTGCAGCCGGGGTTCAATTCCCGGTCAGGGAATGGTCAGGACTTGACAGATACAGATTTAAAAGAGCAAGTTTTGGTTGATATGTCAAATTCTTCCTCATTAGTTTAACGTTTTAAAGAGTACCATTTCCTTTAATCAGACCCCGACAGTGGATGTATCCTTTTGTCATCATTGATGGGTCATAAACACTTCATCTTCCTCCATCTCAATAACAATTATTTTCATTTTTTCAAGCAGTAACTAAACCCCTAACCAACATTTTTAACTGAAAACCAATGTATGTGAGTGTCAAGTAATGTTATTGTTGGATTCAGGTCCAATTTTGACATTTTAGTGCAATGCAAAGGTTCATAACAGATTTTTTTCTACATACCTGGGGCGATGCAAAGCAGGGGTGGCCGACTAGTCAAGGAACAGCAAGAGACTTGGTATTTAAGAATACAAACTGACTATGTGACAGATGTGTAATCTGTCATGGCCTTCCTTCTGAAGCTCTAGCCAGGCGCCATTCCTCGCCTAAAACAATATGAGTCATTCAGTAAGTGAAAAGAAAACTCACATCTACAAGATAAATTTGAAAGATGTGACTCCCTGATGGTCTAGTGGCTAGGATTCGGCGCTCTCACCGCCGTGGCCCGGGTTCGATTTCCGGTCAGGGAATGGTCAGGACTTGAGAGACTCAGGTGTGATGTTTGAAAGAATAAGTTCCTGGACTTGATTTTGATTTGTCAAATTCTTCCTCATTAGTTTAAATGAACTGACAACATCAGGTATATGACTTACAGTTCTCAAAGACGCACACAATCTCAACTGGTTATCCTTTAGACAGCTAGTCTCTTTTTCTTTTCTCTCACTTTTTGTCTCAGTCTGGCCTTATGTATTTGCTTGTATTACATCAAGTGACCTGCATACCAATGACCGTAAAGATTAATATGTACAGTACATGGTTTTCAGAACTGTACCTTCAGATAAAGGTAAGGCCACTTGGGTTATCTTTGGGCTGCTCTATATTCACCTGCAGAATGATAAACCCTAGAGTTGGCTTACTCCAGGTTATTTAAGCAACAAACGTCCCTGGGTGGACTTGAACCACCATCCTTTCAGTTAACAGCCGACTGCGCTGACCTATTGCGAACAAGGTGAGGGCCATGTGGGGCCTCTGAGCATCATTTATAGACTAATTAATTATTCTCGAGTCAAATTTTTATTGGAAAACACATACTGACATGAACATAGAAGGGCCATGTCGGGCCTCTGAGCATCACTTATAGACCAAGTAATTATTCTCAAGTCAATCTTTTTATTGGAAAACACATACTTACATGACCATAGAATATTTTTAGTTTTCTCCTTTTAAGTAATGCATATTAGTATCTCCATACTTCCAGCCAACAATCTCCTATATTACTGACACATTTCATCTCTCCTCCATCTGTACAGGCTTAGCAATATACTTAAAATATAAAAGTAAAAGTAGCCTTATGAATGACAAAGCTCCCTGGACCAGACACATGTTACTAGAGAGCACACTGAGAAACTACAGTGGACATGGAGAAAAGACTCTTTATTCTTTATTCTTTATATGCCATTGGCTACGTTTTAAAATGGCCGTCTCCCAATAGGCCTAAAACATATATAAACATATAGCTTATTTATATTGACAAAGACTGGGACTCCAGGTTAATAAGATTCTGACCGAGTAGCAAGATATGAATTCAAGTGTGATTTTGTGAGAAGTCTGTGTATGTTCCAATTTAATTAGATTAAATTTTGTAATGGTAACTCCAGGGAAATTATTTGAAATTTAGTGAGGACTAGATTAGAACTGGATTTAAAGCTGATTGTGGTTTCCAACTTCGGCCCAGGTGTGTCTGTTAAAACACAGATGGAGACAACTTCTCTCTGTTGATTTATTACATCAATCATCAGTATAAACATGGGGGGGGGGCAGCTCTGCTATGAATGTGTGTGTGGTAATAAATGAAATAAACAACATTGTAAAGGCTACCATACACAATGAATAGGAATCATATATGCTAGTAAATAATAACAATAAACTAACTACTAATTACATTATCTTAATGAGCAAGGACGTTCAACAATCGCCATTATATCGAATCAACAGCCAGGTGTAACCTAGCCAACAGTAGAAGAAGGTAAACAAGCTAACTTTTAAATGTTACAGAACTACAGACCAACACAACAACAGGCTTACATGAACTGACAACATCAGTTCTATGACTTACAGTTCTCAAAGACACACACGATCTCAGCTGGTTATCCTCCAGACAGCCAGTCTCTTTTTCTTTTCTCTCACTTTTTGTCTCTGTCTGGCCTTATGTATTTGCTTGTATTACATCAAGTGACCTGCATACCAATGACCGTAAAGATTAATATGTACATGGTTACCAGAACTGTATCTTCTGATAGACATAAGGCCACTTGGGTTATCTTCAGGCTGCTCTATGGTCTTCTGCAGAAGGATAAATCCCAGAGTTGGCTCACTCCAGATTATTTAAGCAATAAACGTCCCTGGGTGGAGTTGAACCACCATCCTTTCAGTTAACAGCCGACTGCGCTGACCTATTGCGCCACAGAGACTGCATATATCTGATGTTTTTTTTTATTTCTGATTCTGATGTAGAGATGGACAAACGACTCAAAAGCATAATACTTCTTGCCGTGACATAACAAGAAACAGTAAAAAAAAGAGGTCGGCGAGATAGAGTTCAAGACCCTTTTTTCAGGACACCCAAACTTTGTCGCTCAATATGGCAGGAATTCTATGCATCCAGGGCCAAGTGTTTTACCATTTCATCCACTACGGGCCCTAAGGAACTTTACATGTGTTGACAATAAAGATGCTCACAAATCGCTGCACTTGGAATTGCGTTTCTCATGCACATTCATTTCCTCTTAAATACAAAGAACTGCTAAGTTCTTTATTCCCAATATCAACTCTTAGACATTAGTTCCAAATGAAAATACTAATTGTCAGAAGTGGGATTTGAACCCACAACTCCAGTGGCGACTGCAACCTAAACGCACCGCCTTAGACCACTCGGCCGTCCTGACTGATACAACAGATCTTCAGTAGGACCTGTCTCAAAAATTATTATATAGTAAATTAAACATGTCATGATATAGTAGGTTCTCAGTCATGAGAACCTGCTATATCATGACATGTCTGACGGGGCGCTACCTATACCATCCAAAGACTGAGACTGCAGCAATATGTTCAATGCCCGTATATGTTTAATGTATTCATATTTTTGTTATTTCCACAATGTTTATTCTTCTCATCGGGTAGGATTGCATTGTTCTTAGGCGGCATATTCCCCTGGGCCTGGTGGTAGCTGGCTGCACCAGAGCACCTGGGATGTCAGGCTTTAAATCCCCACCTCTGAAAAGTGCC
Organism: Etheostoma spectabile; assembly: GCF_008692095.1. NCBI lineage: Eukaryota > Metazoa > Chordata > Actinopteri > Perciformes > Percidae > Etheostoma > Etheostoma spectabile. The sequence continues at coordinate 15,492 of NW_022604374.1, forward strand.
GCTTCTTAGCCGGATTATGTCTGGCCATGTCATAAATAATAGAGGCGAGGCCTCAAAACTGAGAATATATTGGGGCGTGATATTTAAATTACAATCGTTTCCAGCCGCTGCATTTATCAATGTACGATCATTCTTACGCTCTGATTGGTGTGAGAGGAACGTTTCATGAATCTCACGTGAAGCCTGTCGTACGTTAGGTTAATAAATGAGGGCCATTAGCTCGAAGGATGTGCTTCAATACATAACTGAAGTGGACACTCTAATGAGTAGCACAATGGTGCAATCTGTTTACCTTGTCAAGCTAAAGCCTTTTCCCAAGCTAAAAGAAAACTAGGCGCTCTTCTACAAAAGCACAGCTGGGAGTGCTTGAGAGTTCTTTGAGGTGCAGCGTGATTTTAGGCTGAGATGCTTCGGGTGGGTTAAGGTGTGAGCCCAAATAGTCGTCGAACGACAAAGACAAGACAGCGATCAGGTGATAGAACCGGGGTATTGATGTCCCATCCATGCAACCGATGGATATGATCAAAACCTGTAAACAGCCCAACCACATCACTGGAAAGTCAGCATTGCTACAGGAGCCTGACAGGGTAGTTTTTAATCAGCCAGAACATGACTTGTCAACTTGTCATGGGCTGTCAACGACTTTTCCAGCAGTTATATCATGATTCACCTCACGTTGGAAATCAGAGTTAGTAGAGGATGGTTTCAACCTCTGGGTCAGAGGCCCAGCACTCTTCCATTGTGCCAATCTGCTGAAAGTCACCCCAGATGGGACTTGAACCCACAATCCCTGGCTTAGGAGGCCAGTGCCTTATCCATTAGGCCACTGGGGCTTTACAACCTCAAAGCTCACCAGTTCAGGAGAAATACATATACAGTTCTGGAGACTAGGGATGAGCAAGTACAGAATTATCTGTATCTGGATCCGTACTCGGAGTGGGCGGGGCCTAAACCGGAAGTGGTCAGATTTAACCCGGAAGTGTGTCAGGTTCTCTTGAAATGTGCGGGGCTTTAATCGGTATGTTATTTTAAGCATGCAATTGATATGAATTGATCAGAAATTGTTATATTTATTGCTGATTAGAAAACTATTTACATGACAGCATCAAGCTTCAGATCAATGGTGTTGTCATGGTAACAAACTATATAGGCCTACAGTATATAACACATTTTGCAACAATAAATACAGCAATGTGGTTGCAATTATTAAGTAAAATGTAATGAACAAGAGTTTTCATACTCAATAATATAACTTTATTTTTTTTAACTTTTAATTTTTCTATTATCAGTGTGATCAATTCTTTTTTTTATTGGTTCTTTTTTATTTTCCCACCAGGTATGTGGGAGTGTCTGTGCCTGTGAGTGAGTAGGATATATACAGCTCTGGAAAAAATTAAGAGACCACTGCATTATTATCAGTTTTTCTGGTTTTACTAGATAGGCATTTGTTTGATTACAATAAACACGTTTGTTTTATTCTACAAATGTTTTGACAACATTTCTTCTAAATTCCAAATAAAAATGTTGTTATTCAGATTATTTCTTTTAAGAAAATGACAACTCATCAAAATAACAAAAAAGATGCATTGTTTTCAGACCTAAAAAATCCTAAGAAAACCAGTTCACATTCATTCTTAAACAACACAATACTAATATTTTTACTTAGGAAGAGTTCAGAAATCAACACTTGGTGGAATAACCTTGATTTTTAATTACAGCTTTCATGCGTCTTGGCATGTTCTCCACCAGTCATCACATTGCTGTTGGGTGATGTTACGCCACTCCTGGCACAAAAATCCAAGCAGCTCAGCTTTATTGGATGGCTTGGGACCATCCATCTTCCTCTTGATCAAATTCCAGAGGTTTTCAATGGGTTCAGGTCTGGAGATTGGGCTGGCCATGACAGGGTCTTTATCTGGTGGTCCTCAATCCACACCTTGATTGACCTGGCTGTGTGGCATGGAGCGTTGTCCTGCTGGAAAAACCAATCCTCAGAGCTGGGGAACATTGTCAGAGCAGAGGGAATCAGGTTTTCTTCCAGGATAACCTTGTACAATGCTTGATTCATTCGTCTTTCACAAAGACAAATCTGCCCAATTCCAGCCTTACTGAAGTACCGCCAGATCATCACTGATCCTCCACCAAATTTAAAAGTGGGGGCCGGACACTGTGGCTTGTAGGCCTCTCCAGGTCTCCATCTAACCATTAGACAACCAGGTGTTGGGCAAAGCTGAAAATTTGACTCATCAGAGAAGATGACCTTACTCCAGTCCTCTAGGGTCCAATCCTTATGGTCTTTTGCAAACTTTAGCCTGGCTTGTCTTTGCTTCTCATTGATGAAGGGCTTTTTTCTGGCTTTGCACGACTTCAGCCCTGCTTCTAGGAGCCGGTTTTGCACAGTCTTTGCTGTGCACTTCAGCCCAGTTGCTGTTTGCCATTCCTTTTTGTAAATCACTTGATGTCATCGTACGGTTTTGAGTGACAAGCGAATGAGTTGGCGGTCATCCTGGTCTGTGGACAATGGTTTCCGCCCTCTTCCAGTCTGTAGCTTTGTTGTCCCCAATGTCTGTTGCTTGATCTTGTTCTTATGAACTGCCGTCATTGAAATGTTAAGGATGGAAGCAACTTCATACTCTCTGTACCCTTCTGCCAGTAAAGCCAGAATTGAACCGTTCTTTTCCTCACTCAAAACTTTTCTTTTAAACTCTTTTGGCATGATCAATTGTTCCTTTCTTTGTTTAGATTACCTGTGTGGTCCTAGTAGCCCTGTTTTTGCCATCCAGCAGGCCCTATTGCAAGAGGCTAGTGATGACCACAGCAGTGGGTTTTATACTTTTCCTCGTTAAATAAGATTTGGCTCAGGTGATCACTTAATCAGCACCTCATTAAGTAGAATGAGGTGTGCCAGTGTTGGAATTTACCAGCCACTGGAGTGGAATGGCTGCCATACATGCAGAGATACTGATTTAAGACAAATAAAGGAGTGGTCTCTTATTTTTTTCCAGAGCTGTATATATATATATATATATATATATATATATATGTATGTATGTATGTATATATATATATATATATATATATATATATATATATCCTTGTATTACAGAATATGAAGTAAGAAAAATAAAAATTCAATAAATATGGATAAACTGAGTACCATATAGACATATTTGCAGTGTGGAAACTTTATAAGAATAGTAAGAATAAGTATGTGTAGACTAAATAGTATGAAGAGCAGTAGAATATGGCTATGTATAGATGTATCTTACCAGTTAATTTACAATTAAAAAATAGGACATAGAATAATTACAAGTAAACCTCAATATATCAAAAATATTTTAAGCTTAAAAAATAAGAGGAAGGATGGAGCCCCTTATTTTTTTAACATCAGTACTTTAATAATGAAATATAAAGATAACAAATCTGATTACACCATAAAACAAACACATATAAACACATCCAACAATGAAAAATGTAATTAATTCAATAAATTGTTCCATGTGTCAATCTTAGTTGTATAAAGTGCTTGACCATGCAGTTGTATGACAATCTTTTTTTGTAATTGTAGTATGCTTCAAGGGACCCAGATGTTCCCCGGCACACCCTGTTCCCCAGTTAATGGATGCAACAACTGGGGTAATGACAGTGGTGTGCCGGGAACATCGGCTGAGAAGGGCTGCCGAGAGCCGGGAGAGGTGGCTCCAAAAACAACTGGAGCGTTGTAAGAGGGAGAAGGAGGCGGCTGAGAGGAAGGTGCAACAACTCCAGCAGGAGTTGGAGTTGTTGCACCTTGCTGCAGCCTTCAATAGAGATGGTAAGTTTTTATTTGCGCTGCATATTGTCACAGCTCTGACTGTGATAGTACGGCTGTGTAATACAGGATCTGGAGCTCACCGACCATTTAGCACATGTAGTGTGTGAAATACAATGTTTTGTTAATAGGGTTATTAGAAGATTATTTTGATACACAAAGCATACTTTTATATTTATCCTTTTTCTTGCAGATGCAGCAATGCAAGCAGAAGAGGAGGAGGCAGAGGAGGAGGAGGCAGAGCAGGGACAGGAAAGAGAACAGGATGGCAATTACATTTTTTTTTTAAGTTTTCTTTTCTATTTTTAAAAATCACTTTTTTTGAATAAAGGTTTATTGATGATGAGTTTCTCATGGTATTGTTTTGGTTGAAGTTGAGGTTGTTGTCTCAAACCTAGCATCATACTGTGTATCAAATTAACTACAAACCTTTTTCTTAGAGAAAATACAAACACTCAGCCTTTTTTATTATTAAAAAATAAAATTACAAACATTCAGATATCACAATTCAAAACATAAAGTTATAGTAAGCAAACTGCAACTTATATAACATAAGGTCAGGTATCTACGCTAACAAAAAAAACAATATAAACAAAACCATGAGGTAGACAGCGTAGTAATAATAAAAAGAAATATAAAGGAAATAAATGTGACAGATTTGCAACCACGTATATATATTGTGACAGCCGGTGTTATAAATTAAATATATTGGAGTATATATCAGATATGGTTATAGCTTTTTTATTGTTACTAATTTAAGAGACTCAAAATATGTCAAATTCAATTTTGAATGATTTAAAGCAAGGTCTTGAATTGGAAAACTTAGATTTATGAATATGAAACTTACCTAATAAAATAAAAAGATTAACAATATTGCATATATTTCTATCTTTACATTCAAAATATGTAATAATATGTTTCCCTTCTAGTGTGATTCTATGTTGTTTTAGAAACCATATCATTTTCCAAACTTTTCCAGAATGCAATACATAATGAACAACCATAAAAGAGATAAGTTAACGACTCTTGCACGGTCTTTAAAGCATTTTCTGATGTGCTTATCAGTATCCTGCTCGTAATATCCACACCATTTCTATAAAGAGTAAAATTAAAATCAGGAACTTCATTTTTATAACTTTTCATTTATTATAATATGCCATTAGAAACAAACACTCCACGTAAATTAAAGGCCAAAGGCCTAAATTACATCACATCGAGGGCTTAATTAACCAAACACAGAGCGAGATGGAGCCAAGGCAGTCGTCAGGAATGAATGGATGTTGGACGTTAGAGTGTCTGAGTGCTGCGTTGCAGTAATAATGGCCGTCTCTAGCAGCCATTTTACTGGACACCTGCACACAAGAACAACTCATGAGGCCTCCTGACACACCTGTAAAAAAGACAAAAAGAAAACAAGAAAGCATCACAATATTACTTTGGGGAAATTTGCCAATCCATTTCACTACAGATGTATGATGTCGCACTTAGTCAAATTTCCTGACTTTTGCCTTGCCGCCTTTGTGTTTGTGTTCAAAACGATGTGTAAGCCACGCTCCCTTTCACAGATAATGACCTGTATGATGTATAGGCTTGTGTGAGGTATCAATGAACTCAGCAGGGAGTTCACTTTTCATGGGAAACGATTTTCAGCGTACAAGTGACGCGCAAATGCGCGGTCGCAAGGAGAGGCGTCCGCCAGTAACCCGACTGGCGCGGGTTAGCGAGGGCCCTCCATTGCTGCTTGCAGCTTTAATTTACAAATTGCATTTTGTGTTTACTTGTGTTGTCCTTGACTATTGTTTAAATTGGTTTGATGTTCCGAAACACTCAAGTGTGACAAACATGCAAAGGAACAGGAAATGAGGAAGGGGGCAAACACTTTTTCACACTACTGTATCCCAGTGCTATCTTTACTCACAGTGATTTCCCTTTCTTGTGTTTCTTGTCAGGAGGAGATGCAGGGTCCTGATGGTCACCCAGGATACCAACATGTCCTGAGGCTGGCCCAGGCCCTGCTGGAAGCACGGAGCCTTCTGGGGCTTTCAGACAGGAGGGTAGACAGGCTCATAGTAAGAGCAGAGTCGTCTACCCTCCAGATACCAGGAGAGGCAGCCTAAGGGGCGGTTCAAGGCTGCGTAGGGGAAAAATACCTCCTGTCCTGGAAAGGAGAGTCTCCAATGGTGAGATTCTTTGCAAACTATTGTATAATTACAACATGCTGTGTAATAACCCACTCTGTGCTCTCATTGACTCTTTCAGCAGCCTTCTCAGACCGAACTTGGGCCCTTTAAACTGGCCCAGCACCAGTCGCCTGGTGGAGGCCATTTGTAGCCAGCTCTGCCAGCTCCACCCAAAAGGCACACGGTGGGGGGGGATCCGTTGGGACAGGTGGGCCCTGGTCCTCTCGGACTACGTGGCCATCAGAGCGGCAGTGCTGGCCAGCCCGATGCTGATGGCTCAGACGGACATCCAGCTCTTTGAGCTAAATCAGAGAACCCTGTCACAGTGGTAAGAGTTTAACATAAAGCAGTGTTGACATGTGTAATCTAAACTGTCATTTATCTATTGATTAAAGCTCAAGAAGGTTTTTTCCAGGTTCTCTCGGCGCCAGAAAGAGAAGGAGAAGGCAGTGCTGCTGCAGGCAACTGGCGTCATGCTTGTGGCTGCACTGGCTGGCGAGTCCCTCCGTCCAGCAAAAGGGCTGTCCTCTGTCCAGGTGGGACAAGGACAGCCCTTTCCCTTCAACGTCCCAGAGGAGCAGCCCGGACCCTCAACAACCAGACTGCCTTGTCTTCCTCCTCCTCCAGCCTCCAGGTGGGGAACATCCAGGCCCATCTGGAGGCGCATACCTCCTCTCCTCCAGGACCCTCACTCTCCTCCACTCCTCCAGTACTGCTCCCCGGGCCTTCCTCTTCCTGCAATGTGCATTCCAGGACCACAGACTTCAGGAAGAGGAAGGCGGCCAAAGCTGCCGCTGCAGGAAAGGGGCTGCCGCCCGGGAGCAAGTCCCGTCAGCAGTCGGTGCAGTACGTCTGCAGCAGGTGTGACCAGCCCAAAAGGCTGGAGACTGGCCACACTCGTGTGGGAGGTGTGGCGAACTGCACTACTGTCGGCGGGAAGTCTTTGGAGGAGGAGATGAGGAGAAAAATGAACAGTGAACCAGGGGGGCTGGGGCCAACGTAAATGTTTTGATTTTATTTCCTTCAGTTTTCTCTTTTAATTGGTTCTGTTTCATTATTGTTATTCCTATTTATTATGTTTTATTGTGTTGGTGCCTCTGGTGGATTTCTGAGGAATATGGTTAACTGCTGCTCAGATCTCCACAGGGTAATCTGTCACATCAAAGTTCTGTGTTGCACTATGACCAATAAAAATCAGAAACTGCAATTTTTTAAGCTTTTTTATTTCTGATCATTTATAATGCACAACATATCTTCTAACCTTTACTTTAAAGTATTTGTATGCAGCATATCATACAGTACAGCAGCAGATGTTAGAGTCCGGCAGCTGCTCACTCTGTTTGTCATAAGACGCACACCAAGCAGATTAATGCGCTCACAGATCCAATCTTTTCAGATGTTACCGCTTGGTGTTTTGCTAGATCCAATACTTTATTCTAGGCATTAATTTGACATAATCAAATGTAAGACTTTTTCAATACTTTTAAGACCCCGCGTGTACCCTGAACAAAGGTGTGTGCAGTTCCTTTTAAATCTTCCACGGATTCATTAAGGTCAATTTTGGAGGGATGTTGGACTGTCCCCCCCGCTTTTCTGCTTTCGTGCCCCGTTCTGTGTTTCTCCCTAGCAGGTACCTGTGGCAAACAAGCATGTCACAATTGACATTCCAAAAATAAATAATACTATAAAATGAAAATATGGTCAAAACCTACTTCTGGATGAACTCCAGAGCCAGGGCTGCTCCCTTTGGATACTTTATATTCAGCACATAATACAGGCTGAACCTTTAGTTTACAGCAACTAGTGGACAGCCGATGATGTTATCTGGGACTTCATTTTTACATTCAATACACAGTAGGAGAAGATCATTCACTCTTATCACTTATTTACTCATTTAACCTGACCAGCAGTTACATCAATACTTATGCCTAGTTGTTTAAGTTGGAAAAATAATCATTTCTAAAACCTGTGTGTATTTATTAAATCATACTCATTAAACTTGTCAATTTAACCGTTTCTAACAATCAGTGTCGTAGCTTGAAATGCTGTGTTAAGTATTCTTGGGATTACAATGACCCAGTTCGCTGCGAGACGGCAACTAGCCGTCTGCCGTGACGTTATTCTAGTTTGCCGCCCCAGCTTGTTCGCGAGGCAGTAGCTAACCGTTAGCTAGTTTGCGAGACAGTAGCTATTTACAGCCTACTGTTAGCCGGTTAGCCTACTCAGCTAGCTGCCTCGATCGATGGTAAACTTTCTATTTACACTTTTATTCTTATATTACAAACAGTTGTCAAACAGGCGTTAAGAAAAAGGTTGAGACCCCAACAAGTAAAGATGGGCCGTTTTAGGTCATTACTGACCTGAAAGACAGGTGAAATAATAAGAGAGTTTGACACAGCAGCTTTCTTGTCTTCTCCCAAACGCATCTGAGAGCGAGCGGAGGTCCGTCCCCATTGGCAACGCAATGGTGCCCCATACGCAACGCAACTGCTTGTACTGGTACTTTCTACTCCTTATATTTTACAAAATTGGCTCGTTACTTTAGTTTTGTACAAGAGGTTGTTATGTCGGACAATAGCGCAGACACGCGCCTCAAACCGCGAGCGGGTGCGCGCACCACACGGAGAAAAAAGTGAGAGAAAAGAAAAAGAGACTAGCTGTCCGGAGGATAATCAGCTGAGATTGTATGTGTGCCTCTTTGAGAACTGTAAGTCATATAACTCATGGCATAGTTGAGGGGTCCTGTTCAGGAGCTGAAGACTCTGGAGGACCGTGGAGGGCAGTTTCCCCTTCACTAAAGCTGGGGCCAGCAGGGAATCGGCCAGGTCGGCGTCTTCTTCCTGCTTACGAGCCTGGGATCGAGTGATGACGTTAACAGTAAACACGACAGGATGACTTTTCAACACTTCATCCATATGTTGTCTGGTATCTGGGATTTCCACCACTTCGGGACTAGGCAGTACTTTATTCCCAGCTATAGCATTACCCATTATAGATTCAACCCTGGATATAGGAAATGAGCAGCGTGCAGCAACATCAAAGACGCCCAAAATTAACTGGACACGCACACGATGAAGTGGTGCGGGTACGTATCCCATTTCTATGCCACGGACTATTATACTTGCTTTATAGGAGGTCTTATTGCTGAGAGGCAAAAGATGTAAGAGGACGAAAGAGTATCTCTTAGTATCTTAACGTGCCGCTGATCTGCAACAAGTCCTGTCAATGACACAAATCCATCAAAAATGAAAGGCTTAAAACATTCCTCAGGTTCTTCAGCAGGCCTAGCCAGTGTCACAAGGCCAGAAGGACCCACTTTCTTGATCAAACCAACACCTTTAAGACCAGCTGGGAGGAGGCCTCAAGGAAGACCCAGGACTAGGTGGAGGGACGTCCAGCTGAGAGGAGGCCTCGGGGAAGACACAGTACTAAGTGGAGGGATGTCCAGCTGGGAGGACGCCTCGGGGAAGACACGGTACTAAGTGGAGGGACGTCCAGCTGGGAGGAGGCCTCGGGGGAGACCAGACCCGGGGCCTCGACGGACCAGACCCGGGCGGCAGAAGCTGGCTCTGGGGACGTGGAACGTCACCTCTCTGTGGGGGAAGGAGCCGGAACTTGTGCGGGAGGTGAAGCGCTACCAGTTAGATCTGGTGGGGCTTACCTCTACGCACAGTCTCGGTTCTGGAACCTTACTCCTGGATAGGGGTTGGACTCTGTACTACTCCGGAGTTGCACAGGGTGTGAGGCGCCGGGCGGGTGTGGGGATACTCACAAGGATCTTGGAAGAGACGTCCAGCTGGGAGGAGGCCTCGGGGGAGACCCACGACTAGGTGGAGGGACGTCCAGCTGGGAGGAGGCCTCGGGGGAGACCCACGACTAGGTGGAGGGACGTCCAGCTGGGAGGAGGCCTCGGGGGAGACCCACGACTAGGTGGAGGGACGTCCAGCTGGGAGGAGGCCTCGGGGGAGACCCACGACTAGGTGGAGGGATGTCCAGCTGGGAGGAGGCCTCGGGGGAGACCCACGACTAGGTGGAGCAACTCCTAGTCCAGACCAGTTGGAAATAAGGCTGAGGATTGTCAATCACAATGTTAGGGAGGTCCCTTTGAGTTGCTGGATGCGGCACTGGAATTGAGGCCATCTTGGAAATGGAGGGAGCAAAAGCCGATTGGCCAGGAACAGTTGAAGGAACGGTAGAAGAGGGGAGGAAGGGGTGAAGGATGTATGTGCACCGGGGTTTTGTGAAGCCTGCAGACACATGGATGAAAAGGCAGAGATCGCCTGAGACATGACTGACAGAGGGAGCAGGCACATGGGGGACACAACCCAATCCCCGCCAGGGGGAGCTGGTGATGCGTGCCGTGGCTGTCGAGGCCCTGTGACGTCAGGCGGGACGCCGGGGAATGGGGGTAAGGACAGACCAGTTGTAAAGATGAAGGCTTACAATCAGTGGGTATGGTGTCCAAGTCTATCAGAAGCCCTTTCCAGTGATGGCTGAGCGTTACTGTGCACCCTCCAACTGAGCTTAAAGACGTAAGCAACCTAACTAAATGGTTAGTTAATATTAACATAGGTACAGGCTAATTACTGTTAAGGGAGGAACTGCTGGGGTCGGGTGCTCTGTCATAGGGGTGGCGGCAAAGGTCAGGGGCCTCGACGGACCAGACCCGGGCGGCAGAAGCTGGCTCTGGGGACGTGGAACGTCACCTCTCTGTGGGGGAAGGAGCCGGAACTTGTGCGGGAGGTGGAGCGCTACCAGTTAGATCTGGTGGGGCTTACCTCTACGCACAGTCTCGGTTCTGAAACCTTACTCCTGGATAGGGGTTGGACTCTGTACTACTCCGGAGTTGCCCAGGGTGTGAGCCGCTGGGCGGGTGTGGGGATACTCACAAGCCTCCGGCTGAGCACTGCTGCGTTGGAGTTTACCCCGGTGGACGAGAGGGTCGCCTCCCTATGCCTGCGGGTGATGGGGGGGGGGGGGGGAACTCTGACTGTTGTTTGTGTGTATGCAGCAAACAAGAGTTCGGAGTACTCTGCCTTCTTGGAGACCTTGAATGGAGTCCTGTATGGGGCTCCAGTAGGGGACTCCGTAGTTCTGCCGGGGGACTTCAACGCACACATGGGCAATGATGGAGATACTTGGAGAGGCATGATTGGGAGGAACGGCCTCCCTGATCTGAACTAGAATGGTTGTCTGTTGTTGGACTTCTGTGCTAGTCATGGATTGTGCATCACAAACACCATGTTCGAACATAGGGAGGCTCATAAGTGTACTTAGTACCAGAGCACCCTAGGCCAAAGGTCAATGATCGATGTTATTATCGTTTCATCTGATCTGAGGCCGTATGTTTTGGACACTCGGGTGAAGAGAGGGGCAGAGCTGTCAACTGATCACCATCTGGTGGTGAGTTGGGTCAGGGGATGGGGGAGGACTCTGGACAGACCTGGTAAGCCCAAACGCGTAGTGTGGGTAAATTGGTAAAGTCTGGAGGAGGCCCCTGTCCGACGGACTTTCAACTCACACCTCCGGCGGAGCTTTTCGTGCATCCCTGTGGAGACTGGGGGCATTGAACCTGAGTAGACAATGTTCAAAGTTTCCATTGCTGAAGCTGCGGCGGGGAGTTGTGGTCTAAGGGTCTTAGGTGCCTCAAGGGGCGGCAACCCACAAACACCCTGGTGGACACAGATGGTCAGGGAAGCTGTCCGACTGATGGAGTCTTTCCAGGATATGTTATCCCGGAGGACTCCATGGGCAGTTGCAAGGTACTGACAGAGAGGAGCTGGTGATGCGTGCTGTGGCTGTCAAGGCCCTGTGACGTCAGGCGTGACGCCGGGGAATGGGGGTAAGGACAGACCAGTTGTAAAGATGAAGGCTTACGATCAGTGGGTATGACGTCTAAGTCTATGAGAAGCCCTTTCCAGTGATGGCTGAGCGTTACTGTGCACCTCCAACTGAGCTTAAAGACGTAAGCAACCTAACTAAATGGCTAGTTAATATTAACATAGGTACAGGCTAATTACTGTTAAGGAAGGAACCGCTGGGGTCGGGTGCGCTGTCATAGGGGTGGCGGTGAAGGTCAGGGGCCTCGACGGACCAGACCCGGGCGGCAGAAGCTGGCTCTGGGGACGTGGAACGTCACCTCTCTGTGGGGGAAGGAGCCGGAACTTGTGCAGGAGGTGGAGCGCTACCAGTTAGATCTGGTGGGGCTTACCTCTACGCACAGTCTCGGTTCTGAAACCTTACTCCTGGATAGGGGTTGGACTCTGTCCTACTCCGGAGTTGCCCAGGGTGTGAGCCGCTGGGCGGGTGTGGGGATACTCACAAGCCCCCGGCTGAGCACCGCTGCGTTGGAGTTTACCCCGGTGGACGAGAGGGTCGCCTCCCTATGCCTGCGGGTGATGGGAGGGGGGGGGGGGGGGAACTCTGACTGTTGTTTGTGTGTATGCAGCAAACAAGAGTTCGGAGTACTCTGCCTTCTTGGAGACCTTGAATGGAGTCCTGTATGGGGCTCCAGTAGGGGCCTCCATAGTTCTGCTGGGGGACTTCAACGCACATGTGGGCAATGATGGAGATACTTGGAGAGGCGTGATTGGGAGGAACAGCCTCCCTGATCTGAACCAGAGTGGTTGTCTGTTGTTGGACTTCTGTGCTAGTCATGGATCGTCCATAACAAACACCATGTTCGTACATAGGGATGCTCATAAGTGTACTTAGTACCAGAGCAACCTAGGCCAAAGGTCAATGATCGATGTTATAATTGTTTCATCTGATCTGAAGCCATATGTTTTGGACACTCGGGTGAAGAGAGGGGCAGAGCTGTCAACTGATCACCGTTTGGTGGTGAGTTGGGTCAGGGGATGGGAGAGGACTCTGGACAGACCTGGTAAGCCCAAACACGTAGTGCGGGCAAATTGGTAAAGTCTGGAGGAGGCCCCTGTCCGACGGACTTTCAACTCACACCTGCGGCAGAGAATTTGTGCACCCCTGTGGAGGCTGAGGGCATTGAACCTGAGTGGACAATGTTCAAAGTTTCCATTGCTGAAGCTGCGGCGGGGAGCTGTGGTCTTAGGGTCTTAGGTGCCTCAAGGGGCGGCAACCCACAAACACCCTGGTGGACACCAGTGGTCAGGGAAGCCTTTTGACTGAAGGAGTCTTTCCGAGATATGTTATCCCGGGGGACTCCGGAGGCAGTTGCAAGTTATAGACGGGCCCGAAGGGCTGCAGCCTCTGCCGTGACAGAGGCAAAACAGCGGGTGTGGGAGAAGTTTGGAGAAGACATGGAGAAAAACTTTTGGTCGGCACCAAGGTGCTTCTGGAAAACCATTCGCCACCTTAGGAGGGGGATGCGGGGACTCATCCAAGCTGTATACAGTAACGATGAAACGTTGTTGACCTCAACTGGGGAGGTAATAGAGCGGTGGAAGGAGCACTTTGAAAAACTCCTAAATCCAGCTGACACGTCCTCTGTGGTGGAGGCAGAGCTGGAGGATGATGGGGGATTGTCGTCAATTTCCCTGGTGGAGGACGCTGAGGTAGTAAAACAACTCCACAGCATCAAAGCACCAGGGATTGATGAGATCTGTCCAGAAATGCTGAAAGCTCTGGGTGTGGAGGGGCTGTCTTGGTTGACACGCCTCTTCAACATTGCGTGGAAGTCTGGAACAGTGCCTAAGGAGTGGCCTCTCCCTTATTGAAGAGGTTTCCCTCATCCATAAAGGGGGACAAGAGGGTGTCTGCCAATTACAGGGGTATCACACTTCTCAGCCTCCCTTGTACAGTCTACTCCAAGGTCCTGGAGAGGATGGTACGGCCGATAGTTGAACCTCGGTTTGAGGAGGAACAATGCGGATTCCGCCCTGGTCGTGGAACAACGGATCAGATCTTTACTCTCGCAAGGATCCTGGAGGGAGCCTGGGAGTATGCCCAACCAGTCTACATGTGTTTTGTGGATCTGGAGAAGGCGTATGACCGGGTCCCCTAGGAGAAACTGTGGGAGGTGCTGCGGGAGTATGGGGTGAGGGGGTCCCTTCTCAGGGCCATCCAATCTCTGTATGACCAAAGCGAGAGCTGTGTCCAGGAACTCGGCAGTAAGTCAGACTTGTTCCAGGTGAGGGTTGGCCTCTGCCAAGGCTGCGCTTTGTCACCAATCCTGTTTGTAGTATTTATGGACAGGATGTCAAGGCGTAGTTGGGGCGGGGAGGGGTTGCAGTTTGGTGGGCTCAGGATCTCATTGCTGCTTTTTGCATATCATGTGGTCCTGATGGCATCATCGGTCTGTGACCTTCAGCACTCACTGGATTGGTTCGCAGCCGAGTGTGAAGCGGCTGGGATGAGGATCAGCGCCTCTAAATCTGAGCCCAAGGTTCTCAGCAGGAAACCGATGAAGTGCTTTCTTCAGGTAGGGAGTAAGTCCTTACCCCAAGTGAAGGCGTTTAAGGACCTCGGTGTCTTCGCGAGTGAGAGGACCATGGAGCGTAAGATTGGTCGGAGAATCGAACCAGCCGGTGTGGTATTACATTCTGTTTATTGCACTGTTGTGACGAAAAGGGAGCTGAGCTAGAAGGCAAAGCTCTCGATCTACCGGGCAATTTTTTTTCCTACCTTCACCTATGGTCATGAAGGCTGGGCCATGACCGAAAGAACGAGATCCAGGGTACAAGCGGCTGAAATGGGTTTCCTCAGGAGGGTGGCTGGCATCTCCCTTAGAGATAGGGTGAGAAACTCAGTCATCCGAGAGGAGCTTGGAGTAGAGCTGCTGCTCCTTCACGTCGAAAGGAGCCAGTTGAGGTAGTCCTGGCATCTGGTAAGGATGCCTCCTGGGCGCCTCCCTAGGGAGGTGTTCCAGGCACATCCAGCTGGGAGGAGGCCTTGGGGAAGACTCAGGACTAGATGGAGAGATTATATCTCCAACCTGGCCTGGGAACGCCTCGGGATCCCCCAGTCGGAGCTGGTTGATGTGGCTCAGGAAAGGGAAGTTTGGGGTCCCCTACCTAGAATATTAAACTGCCATTCTAGAATGTTAGGACAAAGTTCTCGAATGTTAAGCTGTATTTCTAGAATGTTAGGTTTAAGTTTTAGAAAGTTAAGCTGCCATTCTAGAATGTTAAGTTCCAATTCCAGAACAATAGGTTGAAGTTTTAGAATTCTTTTAAGTTGCGGTCCTAAAATGTTGCTTACAGTTCTAAAAGGTTACATTGTAGTTCTAGAATGGTAAGTTGCAGTTCTAGAATGTTAAGCTGCCATTCTAGAATGTTAAATTGCAATTCAAGAACAATAGGTTGAAGTTTTAAACATTTTATAAGTTGTGGTCCTAAACTGTTACTTACAGTTCTAAAAAGTTACATTTTAGTTCTAGAACGGTAAGCTGCAGTTTTATAATGTAAAGTGGCAATTCTAGAATGTTAAACTGCAGTTCTGGAATGTTAAGTTGCAGTTATAGAACAATAGGATGTAGTTTTAGAATTTTAAGAGTTATGGTCCTAAAATGTTACTTATAGTTCTGCAATGATATTTTGTTGTTGTAGGATGTTAGGTTTCAGTCCTACAAAGTTAATATGCAGTTGTAGAATATTAGGTTTAAGTTCAAGAATGTTAAGCTGCAGTTCTGGAACAATAGGTTGTAGTTTTAGAATTTTAAGAGTTGTAGTACTAAAATGTTACTTACAGTTCTACAATGTTATTTTGTAGTTCTCGAATGTTAGGTTTAATTTCTAGAATGTTAAGCGGTCGATCTAGAATGTTAGGTTCTAGAAAGTTAACTTTCAGTTCTGGAATGTTAAGTCTCAGTTCTGGAACAACAACAGGCATTGTCACCAGACTTTAGCATGATCTGAGGAACAGGATGTCAGCACATGCCATGATCGTAGAATGCAGGCACATTTTAGTCTGGTAAATAACAGGTATTTTTACACTGGGATGGAAGTGCTAATTTTGCAATCGTCAGCTGATCTTCCCCAATACAGCCACCTGATACTATGCAGAACTCACGGATTCCCACTCTCTAAAACACAACCGCCCAACGTGGGGCTCGAACCCACGACCCTGAGATTAAGAGTCTCATGCTCTACCGACTGAGCTAGCCAGGCACTTCTTAAGATTCAAGTTGCGGTTCTAAAATGTTACTTAAATTTTCTGAAATGTAACAGTTCCAGAATATTACTTGGCAGTTCTAGAATGTTAAGCTGCAGTTCCAGAAAGTTAGGTTAAAGTTCTAGAATGTCACTTGGCAATTCTAGAATGTTAGGCTGAAGTTCTAGAATGTTAAGGTGCCATTCTTGAATGTTAGCTCTAAGTTCTAGAATGTTAAGCTGCAGTTCTAGAATGTCACTTGGCAATTCTAGAATGTTAGGCTGAAGTTCTAGAATGTTAAGCTGCAGCTCTAGAATGTTAAGGTGCCATTCTTGAATGTTAAGCTGCAGTTCTAGAATGTTAAGCTGCAGTTCTAGAATGTTAAGTTTAAGTCCTAGAATGTTAAGCTGCTTCTAGAAAGTTAAGCTTCCATTCTAAAATGATAAGTTACAATTCAAGAACAATAGGTTGAAGTTTTAGAACTTTTATAATGTTAGGTTTAAGTTCTCGAATGTCAGTATGCAGTTCTTGAATGTTAGGTTGAAGTTCAAGAATGTTAATTCATTACACTTCTAAAAGGTTACATTGTAGTTCTAGAATGGTAAAATGCCGTTTTAGAACGTTAAGCTACCATTCTAGAATGTTAAGTTGCAATTCAAGAACAATAGGTTGAAGTTTTAAACATTTTATAAGTTGTGGTTCTAAAACGTTACTTACAGTTCTAAAAAGTTACATTTTAGTTCTAGAATGGTGAGATGTCATTTTACAAAGTCAAGCTGCCTTTCTAGAACGTTAAGTTGCAATTCAAGAACAATAGTTTGACATTTTACAAATTTTATAAGTTGTGGTCCTAAAATGTTACTTACAAATCTAAAAGGTTACAATGTAGTTTTACAATGGTAAGCTGCAGTTTTATAATGTAAAGTGGCAATTCTAGAATGTTAAACTGCAGTTCTGGAATGTTAAGTTGCAGTTATAGAACAATAGGATGTAGTTTTAGAATTTTAAGAGTTATGGTCCTAAAATGTTACTTATAGTTCTGCAATGATATTTTGTTGTTGTAGAATGTTAGGTTTCAGTCCTACAAAGTTAATATGCAGTTGTAGAATATTAGGTTTAAGTTCAAGAATGTTAAGCTGCAGTTCTAGAACAATAGGTTGTAGTTTTAGAATTTTAAGAGTTGTAGTACTAAAATGTTACTTACAGTTCTACAATGTTATTTTGTAGTTCTCGAATGTTAGGTTTAATTTCTAGAATGTTAAGCGGTCGATCTAGAATGTTAGGTTCTAGAAAGTTAACTTTCAGTTCTGGAATGTTAAGTCTCAGTTCTGGAACAACAACAGGCATTGTCACCAGACTTTAGTATGATCTGAGGAACAGGATGTCAGCACATGCCATGATCGTAGAATGCAGGCACATTTTAGTCTGGTAAATAACAGGTATTTTTACACTGGGATGGAAGTGCTAATTTTGCAATCGACAGCTGATCTTCCCCAATACAGCCACCTGATACTATGCAGAACTCACGGATTCCCACTCTCTAAAACACAACCGCCCAACGTGGGGCTCGAACCCACGACCCTGAGATTAAGAGTCTCATGCTCTACCGACTGAGCTAGCCAGGCACTTCTTAAGATTTAAGTTGCGGTTCTAAAATGTTACTTAAAATTTCTGAAATGTAACAGTTCCAGAATATTACTTGGCAGTTCTAGAATGTTAAGCTGCAGTTCCAGAAAGTTAGGTTAAAGTTCTAGAATGTCACTTGGCAATTCTAGAATGTTAGGCTGAAGTTCTAGAATGTTAAGGTGCCATTCTTGAATGTTAGCTCTAAGTTCTAGAATGTTAAGCTGCAGTTCTAGAATGTCACTTGGCAATTCTAGAATGTTAGGCTGAAGTTCTAGAATGTTAAGCTGCAGCTCTAGAATGTTAAGGTGCCATTCTTGAATGTTAAGCTGCAGTTCTAGAATGTTAAGCTGCAGTTCTAGAATGTTAAGTTTAAGTCCTAGAATGTTAAGCTGCTTCTAGAAAGTTAAGCTTCCATTCTAAAATGATAAGTTACAATTCAAGAACAATAGGTTGAAGTTTTAGAACTTTTATAATGTTAGGTTTAAGTTCTCGAATGTCAGTATGCAGTTCTTGAATGTTAGGTTGAAGTTCAAGAATGTTAATTCATTACACTTCTAAAAGGTTACATTGTAGTTCTAGAATGGTAAAATGCCGTTTTAGAACGTTAAGCTACCATTCTAGAATGTTAAGTTGCAATTCAAGAACAATAGGTTGAAGTTTTAAACATTTTATAAGTTGTGGTTCTAAAACGTTACTTACAGTTCTAAAAAGTTACATTTTAGTTCTAGAATGGTGAGATGTCATTTTACAAAGTCAAGCTGCCTTTCTAGAACGTTAAGTTGCAATTCAAGAACAATAGTTTGACATTTTACAAATTTTATAAGTTGTGGTCCTAAAATGTTACTTACAAATCTAAAAGGTTACAATGTAGTTTTACAATGGTAAGCTGCAGTTTTATAATGTAAAGTGGCAATTCTAGAATGTTAAACTGCAGTTCTGGAATGTTAAGTTGCAGTTATAGAACAATAGGATGTAGTTTTAGAATTTTAAGAGTTATGGTCCTAAAATGTTACTTATAGTTCTGCAATGATATTTTGTTGTTGTAGAATGTTAGGTTTCAGTCCTACAAAGTTAATATGCAGTTGTAGAATATTAGGTTTAAGTTCAAGAATGTTAAGCTGCAGTTCTAGAACAATAGGTTGTAGTTTTAGAATTTTAAGAGTTGTAGTACTAAAATGTTACTTACAGTTCTACAATGTTATTTTGTAGTTCTCGAATGTTAGGTTTAATTTCTAGAATGTTAAGCGGTCGATCTAGAATGTTAGGTTCTAGAAAGTTAACTTTCAGTTCTGGAATGTTAAGTCTCAGTTCTGGAACAACAACAGGCATTGTCACCAGACTTTAGTATGATCTGAGGAACAGGATGTCAGCACATGCCATGATCGTAGAATGCAGGCACATTTTAGTCTGGTAAATAACAGGTATTTTTACACTGGGATGGAAGTGCTAATTTTGCAATCGACAGCTGATCTTCCCCAATACAGCCACCTGATACTATGCAGAACTCACGGATTCCCACTCTCTAAAACACAACCGCCCAACGTGGGGCTCGACCCCACGACCCTGAGATTAAGAGTCTTATGCTCTACCGACTGAGCTAGCCAGGCACTTCTTAAGATTTAAGTTGCGGTTCTAAAATGTTACTTAAAATTTCTGAAATGTAACAGTTCCAGAATATTACTTGGCAGTTCTAGAATGTTAAGCTGCAGTTCCAGAAAGTTAGGTTAAAGTTCTAGAATGTCACTTGGCAATTCTAGAATGTTAGGCTGAAGTTCTAGAATGTTAAGGTGCCATTCTTGAATGTTAGCTCTAAGTTCTAGAATGTTAAGCTGCAGTTCTAGAATGTCACTTGGCAATTCTAGAATGTTAGGCTGAAGTTCTAGAATGTTAAGCTGCAGCTCTAGAATGTTAAGGTGCCATTCTTGAATGTTAAGCTGCAGTTCTAGAATGTTAAGCTGCAGTTCTAGAATGTTAAGTTTAAGTCCTAGAATGTTAAGCTGCTTAACTAGAAAGTTAAGCTTCCATTCTAAAATGATAAGTTACAATTCAAGAACAATAGGTTGAAGTTTTAGAACTTTTATAATGTTAGGTTTAAGTTCTCGAATGTCAGTATGCAGTTCTTGAATGTTAGGTTGAAGTTCAAGAATGTTAATTCATTACACTTCTAAAAGGTTACATTGTAGTTCTAGAATGGTAAAATGCCGTTTTAGAACGTTAAGCTACCATTCTAGAATGTTAAGTTGCAATTCAAGAACAATAGGTTGAAGTTTTAAACATTTTATAAGTTGTGGTTCTAAAACGTTACTTACAGTTCTAAAAAGTTACATTTTAGTTCTAGAATTGTAAGATGTCATTTTACAAAGTCAAGCTGCCTTTCTAGAACGTTAAGTTGCAATTCAAGAACAATAGTTTGACATTTTACAAATTTTATAAGTTGTGGTCCTAAAATGTTACTTACAAATCTAAAAGGTTACAATGTAGTTTTACAATGGTAAGCTGCAGTTTTATAATGTAAAGTGGCAATTCTAGAATGTTAAACTGCAGTTCTGGAATGTTAAGTTGCAGTTATAGAACAATAGGATGTAGTTTTAGAATTTTAAGAGTTATGGTCCTAAAATGTTACTTATAGTTCTGCAATGATATTTTGTTGTTGTAGAATGTTAGGTTTCAGTCCTACAAAGTTAATATGCAGTTGTAGAATATTAGGTTTAAGTTCAAGAATGTTAAGCTGCAGTTCTAGAACAATAGGTTGTAGTTTTAGAATTTTAAGAGTTGTAGTACTAAAATGTTACTTACAGTTCTACAATGTTATTTTGTAGTTCTCGAATGTTAGGTTTAATTTCTAGAATGTTAAGCGGTCGATCTAGAATGTTAGGTTCTAGAAAGTTAACTTTCAGTTCTGGAATGTTAAGTCTCAGTTCTGGAACAACAACAGGCATTGTCACCAGACTTTAGTATGATCTGAGGAACAGGATGTCAGCACATGCCATGATCGTAGAATGCAGGCACATTTTAGTCTGGTAAATAACAGGTATTTTTACACTGGGATGGAAGTGCTAATTTTGCAATCGACAGCTGATCTTCCCCAATACAGCCACCTGATACTATGCAGAACTCACGGATTCCCACTCTCTAAAACACAACCGCCCAACGTGGGGCTCGAACCCACGACCCTGAGATTAAGAGTCTTATGCTCTACCGACTGAGCTAGCCAGGCACTTCTTAAGATTTAAGTTGCGGTTCTAAAATGTTACTTAAAATTTCTGAAATGTAACAGTTCCAGAATATTACTTGGCAGTTCTAGAATGTTAAGCTGCAGTTCCAGAAAGTTAGGTTAAAGTTCTAGAATGTCACTTGGCAATTCTAGAATGTTAGGCTGAAGTTCTAGAATGTTAAGGTGCCATTCTTGAATGTTAGCTCTAAGTTCTAGAATGTTAAGCTGCAGTTCTAGAATGTCACTTGGCAATTCTAGAATGTTAGGCTGAAGTTCTAGAATGTTAAGCTGCAGCTCTAGAATGTTAAGGTGCCATTCTTGAATGTTAAGCTGCAGTTCTAGAATGTTAAGCTGCAGTTCTAGAATGTTAAGTTTAAGTCCTAGAATGTTAAGCTGCTTAACTAGAAAGTTAAGCTTCCATTCTAAAATGATAAGTTACAATTCAAGAACAATAGGTTGAAGTTTTAGAACTTTTATAATGTTAGGTTTAAGTTCTCGAATGTCAGTATGCAGTTCTTGAATGTTAGGTTGAAGTTCAAGAATGTTAATTCATTACACTTCTAAAAGGTTACATTGTAGTTCTAGAATGGTAAAATGCCGTTTTAGAACGTTAAGCTACCATTCTAGAATGTTAAGTTGCAATTCAAGAACAATAGGTTGAAGTTTTAAACATTTTATAAGTTGTGGTTCTAAAACGTTACTTACAGTTCTAAAAAGTTACATTTTAGTTCTAGAATGGTGAGATGTCATTTTACAAAGTCAAGCTGCCTTTCTAGAACGTTAAGTTGCAATTCAAGAACAATAGTTTGACATTTTACAAATTTTATAAGTTGTGGTCCTAAAATGTTACTTACAAATCTAAAAGGTTACAATGTAGTTTTACAATGGTAAGCTGCAGTTTTATAATGTAAAGTGGCAATTCTAGAATGTTAAACTGCAGTTCTGGAATGTTAAGTTGCAGTTATAGAACAATAGGATGTAGTTTTAGAATTTTAAGAGTTATGGTCCTAAAATGTTACTTATAGTTCTGCAATGATATTTTGTTGTTGTAGAATGTTAGGTTTCAGTCCTACAAAGTTAATATGCAGTTGTAGAATATTAGGTTTAAGTTCAAGAATGTTAAGCTGCAGTTCTAGAACAATAGGTTGTAGTTTTAGAATTTTAAGAGTTGTAGTACTAAAATGTTACTTACAGTTCTACAATGTTATTTTGTAGTTCTCGAATGTTAGGTTTAATTTCTAGAATGTTAAGCGGTCGATCTAGAATGTTAGGTTCTAGAAAGTTAACTTTCAGTTCTGGAATGTTAAGTCTCAGTTCTGGAACAACAACAGGCATTGTCACCAGACTTTAGTATGATCTGAGGAACAGGATGTCAGCACATGCCATGATCGTAGAATGCAGGCACATTTTAGTCTGGTAAATAACAGGTATTTTTACACTGGGATGGAAGTGCTAATTTTGCAATCGACAGCTGATCTTCCCCAATACAGCCACCTGATACTATGCAGAACTCACGGATTCCCACTCTCTAAAACACAACCGCCCAACGTGGGGCTCGACCCACGACCCTGAGATTAAGAGTCTTATGCTCTACCGACTGAGCTAGCCAGGCACTTCTTAAGATTTAAGTTGCGGTTCTAAAATGTTACTTAAAATTTCTGAAATGTAACAGTTCCAGAATATTACTTGGCAGTTCTAGAATGTTAAGCTGCAGTTCCAGAAAGTTAGGTTAAAGTTCTAGAATGTCACTTGGCAATTCTAGAATGTTAGGCTGAAGTTCTAGAATGTTAAGGTGCCATTCTTGAATGTTAGCTCTAAGTTCTAGAATGTTAAGCTGCAGTTCTAGAATGTCACTTGGCAATTCTAGAATGTTAGGCTGAAGTTCTAGAATGTTAAGCTGCAGCTCTAGAATGTTAAGGTGCCATTCTTGAATGTTAAGCTGCAGTTCTAGAATGTTAAGCTGCAGTTCTAGAATGTTAAGTTTAAGTCCTAGAATGTTAAGCTGCTTAACTAGAAAGTTAAGCTTCCATTCTAAAATGATAAGTTACAATTCAAGAACAATATAATGTTAGGTTTAAGTTCTCGAATGTCAGTATGCAGTTCTTGAATGTTAGGTTGAAGTTCAAGAATGTTAATTCATTACACTTCTAAAAGGTTACATTGTAGTTCTAGAATGGTAAAATGCCGTTTTAGAACGTTAAGCTACCATTCTAGAATGTTAAGTTGCAATTCAAGAACAATAGGTTGAAGTTTTAAACATTTTATAAGTTGTGGTTCTAAAACGTTACTTACAGTTCTAAAAAGTTACATTTTAGTTCTAGAATGGTAGATGTCATTTTACAAAGTCAAGCTGCCTTTCTAGAACGTTAAGTTGCAATTCAAGAACAATAGTTTGACATTTTACAAATTTTATAAGTTGTGGTCCTAAAATGTTACTTACAAATCTAAAAGGTTACAATGTAGTTTTACAATGGTAAGCTGCAGTTTTATAATGTAAAGTGGCAATTCTAGAATGTTAAACTGCAGTTCTGGAATGTTAAGTTGCAGTTATAGAACAATAGGATGTAGTTTTAGAATTTTAAGAGTTATGGTCCTAAAATGTTACTTATAGTTCTGCAATGATATTTTGTTGTTGTAGAATGTTAGGTTTCAGTCCTACAAAGTTAATATGCAGTTGTAGAATATTAGGTTTAAGTTCAAGAATGTTAAGCTGCAGTTCTAGAACAATAGGTTGTAGTTTTAGAATTTTAAGAGTTGTAGTACTAAAATGTTACTTACAGTTCTACAATGTTATTTTGTAGTTCTCGAATGTTAGGTTTAATTTCTAGAATGTTAAGCGGTCGATCTAGAATGTTAGGTTCTAGAAAGTTAACTTTCAGTTCTGGAATGTTAAGTCTCAGTTCTGGAACAACAACAGGCATTGTCACCAGACTTTAGTATGATCTGAGGAACAGGATGTCAGCACATGCCATGATCGTAGAATGCAGGCACATTTTAGTCTGGTAAATAACAGGTATTTTTACACTGGGATGGAAGTGCTAATTTTGCAATCGACAGCTGATCTTCCCCAATACAGCCACCTGATACTATGCAGAACTCACGGATTCCCACTCTCTAAAACACAACCGCCCAACGTGGGGCTCGAACCCACGACCCTGAGATTAAGAGTCTTATGCTCTACCGACTGAGCTAGCCAGGCACTTCTTAAGATTTAAGTTGCGGTTCTAAAATGTTACTTAAAATTTCTGAAATGTAACAGTTCCAGAATATTACTTGGCAGTTCTAGAATGTTAAGCTGCAGTTCCAGAAAGTTAGGTTAAAGTTCTAGAATGTCACTTGGCAATTCTAGAATGTTAGGCTGAAGTTCTAGAATGTTAAGGTGCCATTCTTGAATGTTAGCTCTAAGTTCTAGAATGTTAAGCTGCAGTTCTAGAATGTCACTTGGCAATTCTAGAATGTTAGGCTGAAGTTCTAGAATGTTAAGCTGCAGCTCTAGAATGTTAAGGTGCCATTCTTGAATGTTAAGCTGCAGTTCTAGAATGTTAAGCTGCAGTTCTAGAATGTTAAGTTTAAGTCCTAGAATGTTAAGCTGCTTAACTAGAAAGTTAAGCTTCCATTCTAAAATGATAAGTTACAATTCAAGAACAATAGGTTGAAGTTTTAGAACTTTTATAATGTTAGGTTGTAGTTCTAGAATGGTTAAAATGCCGTTTTAGAACGTTAAGCTACCATTCTAGAATGTTAAGTTGCAATTCAAGAACAATAGGTTGAAGTTTTAAACATTTTATAAGTTGTGGTTCTAAAACGTTACTTACAGTTCTAAAAAGTTACATTTTAGTTCTAGAATTGTAAGATGTCATTTTACAAAGTCAAGCTGCCTTTCTAGAACGTTAAGTTGCAATTCAAGAACAATAGTTTGACATTTTACAAATTTTATAAGTTGTGGTCCTAAAATGTTACTTACAAATCTAAAAGGTTACAATGTAGTTTTACAATGGTAAGCTGCAGTTTTATAATGTAAAGTGGCAATTCTAGAATGTTAAACTGCAGTTCTGGAATGTTAAGTTGCAGTTATAGAACAATAGGATGTAGTTTTAGAATTTTAAGAGTTATGGTCCTAAAATGTTACTTATAGTTCTGCAATGATATTTTGTTGTTGTAGAATGTTAGGTTTCAGTCCTACAAAGTTAATATGCAGTTGTAGAATATTAGGTTTAAGTTCAAGAATGTTAAGCTGCAGTTCTAGAACAATAGGTTGTAGTTTTAGAATTTTAAGAGTTGTAGTACTAAAATGTTACTTACAGTTCTACAATGTTATTTTGTAGTTCTCGAATGTTAGGTTTAATTTCTAGAATGTTAAGCGGTCGATCTAGAATGTTAGGTTCTAGAAAGTTAACTTTCAGTTCTGGAATGTTAAGTCTCAGTTCTGGAACAACAACAGGCATTGTCACCAGACTTTAGTATGATCTGAGGAACAGGATGTCAGCACATGCCATGATCGTAGAATGCAGGCACATTTTAGTCTGGTAAATAACAGGTATTTTTACACTGGGATGGAAGTGCTAATTTTGCAATCGACAGCTGATCTTCCCCAATACAGCCACCTGATACTATGCAGAACTCACGGATTCCCACTCTCTAAAACACAACCGCCCAACGTGGGGCTCGAACCCACGACCCTGAGATTAAGAGTCTTATGCTCTACCGACTGAGCTAGCCAGGCACTTCTTAAGATTTAAGTTGCGGTTCTAAAATGTTACTTAAAATTTCTGAAATGTAACAGTTCCAGAATATTACTTGGCAGTTCTAGAATGTTAAGCTGCAGTTCCAGAAAGTTAGGTTAAAGTTCTAGAATGTCACTTGGCAATTCTAGAATGTTAGGCTGAAGTTCTAGAATGTTAAGGTGCCATTCTTGAATGTTAGCTCTAAGTTCTAGAATGTTAAGCTGCAGTTCTAGAATGTCACTTGGCAATTCTAGAATGTTAGGCTGAAGTTCTAGAATGTTAAGCTGCAGCTCTAGAATGTTAAGGTGCCATTCTTGAATGTTAAGCTGCAGTTCTAGAATGTTAAGCTGCAGTTCTAGAATGTTAAGTTTAAGTCCTAGAATGTTAAGCTGCTTAACTAGAAAGTTAAGCTTCCATTCTAAAATGATAAGTTACAATTCAAGAACAATAGGTTGAAGTTTTAGAACTTTTATAATGTTAGGTTTAAGTTCTCGAATGTCAGTATGCAGTTCTTGAATGTTAGGTTGAAGTTCAAGAATGTTAATTCATTACACTTCTAAAAGGTTACATTGTAGTTCTAGAATGGTAAAATGCCGTTTTAGAACGTTAAGCTACCATTCTAGAATGTTAAGTTGCAATTCAAGAACAATAGGTTGAAGTTTTAAACATTTTATAAGTTGTGGTTCTAAAACGTTACTTACAGTTCTAAAAAGTTACATTTTAGTTCTAGAATGGTGAGATGTCATTTTACAAAGTCAAGCTGCCTTTCTAGAACGTTAAGTTGCAATTCAAGAACAATAGTTTGACATTTTACAAATTTTATAAGTTGTGGTCCTAAAATGTTACTTACAAATCTAAAAGGTTACAATGTAGTTTTACAATGGTAAGCTGCAGTTTTATAATGTAAAGTGGCAATTCTAGAATGTTAAACTGCAGTTCTGGAATGTTAAGTTGCAGTTATAGAACAATAGGATGTAGTTTTAGAATTTTAAGAGTTATGGTCCTAAAATGTTACTTATAGTTCTGCAATGATATTTTGTTGTTGTAGAATGTTAGGTTTCAGTCCTACAAAGTTAATATGCAGTTGTAGAATATTAGGTTTAAGTTCAAGAATGTTAAGCTGCAGTTCTAGAACAATAGGTTGTAGTTTTAGAATTTTAAGAGTTGTAGTACTAAAATGTTACTTACAGTTCTACAATGTTATTTTGTAGTTCTCGAATGTTAGGTTTAATTTCTAGAATGTTAAGCGGTCGATCTAGAATGTTAGGTTCTAGAAAGTTAACTTTCAGTTCTGGAATGTTAAGTCTCAGTTCTGGAACAACAACAGGCATTGTCACCAGACTTTAGTATGATCTGAGGAACAGGATGTCAGCACATGCCATGATCGTAGAATGCAGGCACATTTTAGTCTGGTAAATAACAGGTATTTTTACACTGGGATGGAAGTGCTAATTTTGCAATCGACAGCTGATCTTCCCCAATACAGCCACCTGATACTATGCAGAACTCACGGATTCCCACTCTCTAAAACACAACCGCCCAACGTGGGGCTCGAACCCACGACCCTGAGATTAAGAGTCTTATGCTCTACCGACTGAGCTAGCCAGGCACTTCTTAAGATTTAAGTTGCGGTTCTAAAATGTTACTTAAAATTTCTGAAATGTAACAGTTCCAGAATATTACTTGGCAGTTCTAGAATGTTAAGCTGCAGTTCCAGAAAGTTAGGTTAAAGTTCTAGAATGTCACTTGGCAATTCTAGAATGTTAGGCTGAAGTTCTAGAATGTTAAGGTGCCATTCTTGAATGTTAGCTCTAAGTTCTAGAATGTTAAGCTGCAGTTCTAGAATGTCACTTGGCAATTCTAGAATGTTAGGCTGAAGTTCTAGAATGTTAAGCTGCAGCTCTAGAATGTTAAGGTGCCATTCTTGAATGTTAAGCTGCAGTTCTAGAATGTTAAGCTGCAGTTCTAGAATGTTAAGTTTAAGTCCTAGAATGTTAAGCTGCTTAACTAGAAAGTTAAGCTTCCATTCTAAAATGATAAGTTACAATTCAAGAACAATAGGTTGAAGTTTTAGAACTTTTATAATGTTAGGTTTAAGTTCTCGAATGTCAGTATGCAGTTCTTGAATGTTAGGTTGAAGTTCAAGAATGTTAATTCATTACACTTCTAAAAGGTTACATTGTAGTTCTAGAATGGTAAAATGCCGTTTTAGAACGTTAAGCTACCATTCTAGAATGTTAAGTTGCAATTCAAGAACAATAGGTTGAAGTTTTAAACATTTTATAAGTTGTGGTTCTAAAACGTTACTTACAGTTCTAAAAAGTTACATTTTAGTTCTAGAATGGTGAGATGTCATTTTACAAAGTCAAGCTGCCTTTCTAGAACGTTAAGTTGCAATTCAAGAACAATAGTTTGACATTTTACAAATTTTATAAGTTGTGGTCCTAAAATGTTACTTACAAATCTAAAAGGTTACAATGTAGTTTTACAATGGTAAGCTGCAGTTTTATAATGTAAAGTGGCAATTCTAGAATGTTAAACTGCAGTTCTGGAATGTTAAGTTGCAGTTATAGAACAATAGGATGTAGTTTTAGAATTTTAAGAGTTATGGTCCTAAAATGTTACTTATAGTTCTGCAATGATATTTTGTTGTTGTAGAATGTTAGGTTTCAGTCCTACAAAGTTAATATGCAGTTGTAGAATATTAGGTTTAAGTTCAAGAATGTTAAGCTGCAGTTCTAGAACAATAGGTTGTAGTTTTAGAATTTTAAGAGTTGTAGTACTAAAATGTTACTTACAGTTCTACAATGTTATTTTGTAGTTCTCGAATGTTAGGTTTAATTTCTAGAATGTTAAGCGGTCGATCTAGAATGTTAGGTTCTAGAAAGTTAACTTTCAGTTCTGGAATGTTAAGTCTCAGTTCTGGAACAACAACAGGCATTGTCACCAGACTTTAGTATGATCTGAGGAACAGGATGTCAGCACATGCCATGATCGTAGAATGCAGGCACATTTTAGTCTGGTAAATAACAGGTATTTTTACACTGGGATGGAAGTGCTAATTTTGCAATCGACAGCTGATCTTCCCCAATACAGCCACCTGATACTATGCAGAACTCACGGATTCCCACTCTCTAAAACACAACCGCCCAACGTGGGGCTCGAACCCACGACCCTGAGATTAAGAGTCTTATGCTCTACCGACTGAGCTAGCCAGGCACTTCTTAAGATTTAAGTTGCGGTTCTAAAATGTTACTTAAAATTTCTGAAATGTAACAGTTCCAGAATATTACTTGGCAGTTCTAGAATGTTAAGCTGCAGTTCCAGAAAGTTAGGTTAAAGTTCTAGAATGTCACTTGGCAATTCTAGAATGTTAGGCTGAAGTTCTAGAATGTTAAGGTGCCATTCTTGAATGTTAGCTCTAAGTTCTAGAATGTTAAGCTGCAGTTCTAGAATGTCACTTGGCAATTCTAGAATGTTAGGCTGAAGTTCTAGAATGTTAAGCTGCAGCTCTAGAATGTTAAGGTGCTATTCTTGAATGTTAAGCTGCAGTTCTAGAATGTTAAGCTGCAGTTCTAGAATGTTAAGTTTAAGTCCTAGAATGTTAAGCTGCTTAACTAGAAAGTTAAGCTTCCATTCTAAAATGATGAGTTACAATTCAAGAACAATAGGTTGAAGTTTTAGAACTTTTATAATGTTAGGTGTAGTTCTAGAATGGTAAAATGCCGTTTTAGAACGTTAAGCTACCATTCTAGAATGTTAAGTTGCAATTCAAGAACAATAGGTTGAAGTTTTAAACATTTTATAAGTTGTGGTTCTAAAACGTTACTTACAGTTCTAAAAAGTTACATTTTAGTTCTAGAATGGTGAGATGTCATTTTACAAAGTCAAGCTGCCTTTCTAGAACGTTAAGTTGCAATTCAAGAACAATAGTTTGACATTTTACAAATTTTATAAGTTGTGGTCCTAAAATGTTACTTACAAATCTAAAAGGTTACAATGTAGTTTTACAATGGTAAGCTGCAGTTTTATAATGTAAAGTGGAATTCTAGAATGTTAAACTGCAGTTCTGGAATGTTAAGTTGCAGTTATAGAACAATAGGATGTAGTTTTAGAATTTTAAGAGTTATGGTCCTAAAATGTTACTTATAGTTCTGCAATGATATTTTGTTGTTGTAGAATGTTAGGTTTCAGTCCTACAAAGTTAATATGCAGTTGTAGAATATTAGGTTTAAGTTCAAGAATGTTAAGCTGCAGTTCTAGAACAATAGGTTGTAGTTTTAGAATTTTAAGAGTTGTAGTACTAAAATGTTACTTACAGTTCTACAATGTTATTTTGTAGTTCTCGAATGTTAGGTTTAATTTCTAGAATGTTAAGCGGTCGATCTAGAATGTTAGGTTCTAGAAAGTTAACTTTCAGTTCTGGAATGTTAAGTCTCAGTTCTGGAACAACAACAGGCATTGTCACCAGACTTTAGTATGATCTGAGGAACAGGATGTCAGCACATGCCATGATCGTAGAATGCAGGCACATTTTAGTCTGGTAAATAACAGGTATTTTTACACTGGGATGGAAGTGCTAATTTTGCAATCGACAGCTGATCTTCCCCAATACAGCCACCTGATACTATGCAGAACTCACGGATTCCCACTCTCTAAAACACAACCGCCCAACGTGGGGCTCGAACCCACGACCCTGAGATTAAGAGTCTCATGCTCTACCGACTGAGCTAGCCAGGCACTTCTTAAGATTTAAGTTGCGGTTCTAAAATGTTACTTAAAATTTCTGAAATGTAACAGTTCCAGAATATTACTTGGCAGTTCTAGAATGTTAAGCTGCAGTTCCAGAAAGTTAGGTTAAAGTTCTAGAATGTCACTTGGCAATTCTAGAATGTTAGGCTGAAGTTCTAGAATGTTAAGGTGCCATTCTTGAATGTTAGCTCTAAGTTCTAGAATGTTAAGCTGCAGTTCTAGAATGTCACTTGGCAATTCTAGAATGTTAGGCTGAAGTTCTAGAATGTTAAGCTGCAGCTCTAGAATGTTAAGGTGCCATTCTTGAATGTTAAGCTGCAGTTCTAGAATGTTAAGCTGCAGTTCTAGAATGTTAAGTTTAAGTCCTAGAATGTTAAGCTGCTTAACTAGAAAGTTAAGCTTCCATTCTAAAATGATAAGTTACAATTCAAGAACAATAGGTTGAAGTTTTAGAACTTTTATAATGTTAGGTTTAAGTTCTCGAATGTCAGTATGCAGTTCTTGAATGTTAGGTTGAAGTTCAAGAATGTTAATTCATTACACTTCTAAAAGGTTACATTGTAGTTCTAGAATGGTAAAATGCCGTTTTAGAACGTTAAGCTACCATTCTAGAATGTTAAGTTGCAATTCAAGAACAATAGGTTGAAGTTTTAAACATTTTATAAGTTGTGGTTCTAAAACGTTACTTACAGTTCTAAAAAGTTACATTTTAGTTCTAGAATGGTGAGATGTCATTTTACAAAGTCAAGCTGCCTTTCTAGAACGTTAAGTTGCAATTCAAGAACAATAGTTTGACATTTTACAAATTTTATAAGTTGTGGTCCTAAAATGTTACTTACAAATCTAAAAGGTTACAATGTAGTTTTACAATGGTAAGCTGCAGTTTTATAATGTAAAGTGGCAATTCTAGAATGTTAAACTGCAGTTCTGGAATGTTAAGTTGCAGTTATAGAACAATAGGATGTAGTTTTAGAATTTTAAGAGTTATGGTCCTAAAATGTTACTTATAGTTCTGCAATGATATTTTGTTGTTGTAGAATGTTAGGTTTCAGTCCTACAAAGTTAATATGCAGTTGTAGAATATTAGGTTTAAGTTCAAGAATGTTAAGCTGCAGTTCTAGAACAATAGGTTGTAGTTTTAGAATTTTAAGAGTTGTAGTACTAAAATGTTACTTACAGTTCTACAATGTTATTTTGTAGTTCTCGAATGTTAGGTTTAATTTCTAGAATGTTAAGCGGTCGATCTAGAATGTTAGGTTCTAGAAAGTTAACTTTCAGTTCTGGAATGTTAAGTCTCAGTTCTGGAACAACAACAGGCATTGTCACCAGACTTTAGTATGATCTGAGGAACAGGATGTCAGCACATGCCATGATCGTAGAATGCAGGCACATTTTAGTCTGGTAAATAACAGGTATTTTTACACTGGGATGGAAGTGCTAATTTTGCAATCGACAGCTGATCTTCCCCAATACAGCCACCTGATACTATGCAGAACTCACGGATTCCCACTCTCTAAAACACAACCGCCCAACGTGGGGCTCGACCCCACGACCCTGAGATTAAGAGTCTTATGCTCTACCGACTGAGCTAGCCAGGCACTTCTTAAGATTTAAGTTGCGGTTCTAAAATGTTACTTAAAATTTCTGAAATGTAACAGTTCCAGAATATTACTTGGCAGTTCTAGAATGTTAAGCTGCAGTTCCAGAAAGTTAGGTTAAAGTTCTAGAATGTCACTTGGCAATTCTAGAATGTTAGGCTGAAGTTCTAGAATGTTAAGGTGCCATTCTTGAATGTTAGCTCTAAGTTCTAGAATGTTAAGCTGCAGTTCTAGAATGTCACTTGGCAATTCTAGAATGTTAGGCTGAAGTTCTAGAATGTTAAGCTGCAGCTCTAGAATGTTAAGGTGCCATTCTTGAATGTTAAGCTGCAGTTCTAGAATGTTAAGCTGCAGTTCTAGAATGTTAAGTTTAAGTCCTAGAATGTTAAGCTGCTTAACTAGAAAGTTAAGCTTCCATTCTAAAATGATAGTTACAATTCAAGAACAATAGGTTGAAGTTTTAGAACTTTTATAATGTTAGGTTTAAGTTCTCGAATGTCAGTATGCAGTTCTTGAATGTTAGGTTGAAGTTCAAGAATGTTAATTCATTACACTTCTAAAAGGTTACATTGTAGTTCTAGAATGGTAAAATGCCGTTTTAGAACGTTAAGCTACCATTCTAGAATGTTAAGTTGCAATTCAAGAACAATAGGTTGAAGTTTTAAACATTTTATAAGTTGTGGTTCTAAAACGTTACTTACAGTTCTAAAAAGTTACATTTTAGTTCTAGAATGGTGAGATGTCATTTTACAAAGTCAAGCTGCCTTTCTAGAACGTTAAGTTGCAATTCAAGAACAATAGTTTGACATTTTACAAATTTTATAAGTTGTGGTCCTAAAATGTTACTTACAAATCTAAAAGGTTACAATGTAGTTTTACAATGGTAAGCTGCAGTTTTATAATGTAAAGTGGCAATTCTAGAATGTTAAACTGCAGTTCTGGAATGTTAAGTTGCAGTTATAGAACAATAGGATGTAGTTTTAGAATTTTAAGAGTTATGGTCCTAAAATGTTACTTATAGTTCTGCAATGATATTTTGTTGTTGTAGAATGTTAGGTTTCAGTCCTACAAAGTTAATATGCAGTTGTAGAATATTAGGTTTAAGTTCAAGAATGTTAAGCTGCAGTTCTAGAACAATAGGTTGTAGTTTTAGAATTTTAAGAGTTGTAGTACTAAAATGTTACTTACAGTTCTACAATGTTATTTTGTAGTTCTCGAATGTTAGGTTTAATTTCTAGAATGTTAAGCGGTCGATCTAGAATGTTAGGTTCTAGAAAGTTAACTTTCAGTTCTGGAATGTTAAGTCTCAGTTCTGGAACAACAACAGGCATTGTCACCAGACTTTAGTATGATCTGAGGAACAGGATGTCAGCACATGCCATGATCGTAGAATGCAGGCACATTTTAGTCTGGTAAATAACAGGTATTTTTACACTGGGATGGAAGTGCTAATTTTGCAATCGACAGCTGATCTTCCCCAATACAGCCACCTGATACTATGCAGAACTCACGGATTCCCACTCTCTAAAACACAACCGCCCAACGTGGGGCTCGACCCCACGACCCTGAGATTAAGAGTCTTATGCTCTACCGACTGAGCTAGCCAGGCACTTCTTAAGATTTAAGTTGCGGTTCTAAAATGTTACTTAAAATTTCTGAAATGTAACAGTTCCAGAATATTACTTGGCAGTTCTAGAATGTTAAGCTGCAGTTCCAGAAAGTTAGGTTAAAGTTCTAGAATGTCACTTGGCAATTCTAGAATGTTAGGCTGAAGTTCTAGAATGTTAAGGTGCCATTCTTGAATGTTAGCTCTAAGTTCTAGAATGTTAAGCTGCAGTTCTAGAATGTCACTTGGCAATTCTAGAATGTTAGGCTGAAGTTCTAGAATGTTAAGCTGCAGCTCTAGAATGTTAAGGTGCCATTCTTGAATGTTAAGCTGCAGTTCTAGAATGTTAAGCTGCAGTTCTAGAATGTTAAGTTTAAGTCCTAGAATGTTAAGCTGCTTAACTAGAAAGTTAAGCTTCCATTCTAAAATGATGAGTTACAATTCAAGAACAATAGGTTGAAGTTTTAGAACTTTTATAATGTTAGGTTGTAGTTCTAGAATGGTAAATGCCGTTTTAGAACGTTAAGCTACCATTCTAGAATGTTAAGTTGCAATTCAAGAACAATAGGTTGAAGTTTTAAACATTTTATAAGTTGTGGTTCTAAAACGTTACTTACAGTTCTAAAAAGTTACATTTTAGTTCTAGAATTGTAAGATGTCATTTTACAAAGTCAAGCTGCCTTTCTAGAACGTTAAGTTGCAATTCAAGAACAATAGTTTGACATTTTACAAATTTTATAAGTTGTGGTCCTAAAATGTTACTTACAAATCTAAAAGGTTACAATGTAGTTTTACAATGGTAAGCTGCAGTTTTATAATGTAAAGTGGAAATTCTAGAATGTTAAACTGCAGTTCTGGAATGTTAAGTTGCAGTTATAGAACAATAGGATGTAGTTTTAGAATTTTAAGAGTTATGGTCCTAAAATGTTACTTATAGTTCTGCAATGATATTTTGTTGTTGTAGAATGTTAGGTTTCAGTCCTACAAAGTTAATATGCAGTTGTAGAATATTAGGTTTAAGTTCAAGAATGTTAAGCTGCAGTTCTAGAACAATAGGTTGTAGTTTTAGAATTTTAAGAGTTGTAGTACTAAAATGTTACTTACAGTTCTACAATGTTATTTTGTAGTTCTCGAATGTTAGGTTTAATTTCTAGAATGTTAAGCGGTCGATCTAGAATGTTAGGTTCTAGAAAGTTAACTTTCAGTTCTGGAATGTTAAGTCTCAGTTCTGGAACAACAACAGGCATTGTCACCAGACTTTAGTATGATCTGAGGAACAGGATGTCAGCACATGCCATGATCGTAGAATGCAGGCACATTTTAGTCTGGTAAATAACAGGTATTTTTACACTGGGATGGAAGTGCTAATTTTGCAATCGACAGCTGATCTTCCCCAATACAGCCACCTGATACTATGCAGAACTCACGGATTCCCACTCTCTAAAACACAACCGCCCAACGTGGGGCTCGAACCCACGACCCTGAGATTAAGAGTCTCATGCTCTACCGACTGAGCTAGCCAGGCACTTCTTAAGATTCAAGTTGCGGTTCTAAAATGTTACTTAAAATTTCTGAAATGTAACAGTTCCAGAATATTACTTGGCAGTTCTAGAATGTTAAGCTGCAGTTCCAGAAAGTTAGGTTAAAGTTCTAGAATGTCACTTGGCAATTCTAGAATGTTAGGCTGAAGTTCTAGAATGTTAAGGTGCCATTCTTGAATGTTAGCTCTAAGTTCTAGAATGTTAAGCTGCAGTTCTAGAATGTCACTTGGCAATTCTAGAATGTTAGGCTGAAGTTCTAGAATGTTAAGCTGCAGCTCTAGAATGTTAAGGTGCCATTCTTGAATGTTAAGCTGCAGTTCTAGAATGTTAAGCTGCAGTTCTAGAATGTTAAGTTTAAGTCCTAGAATGTTAAGCTGCTTAACTAGAAAGTTAAGCTTCCATTCTAAAATGATGAGTTACAATTCAAGAACAATAGGTTGAAGTTTTAGAACTTTTATAATGTTAGGTTTAAGTTCTCGAATGTCAGTATGCAGTTCTTGAATGTTAGGTTGAAGTTCAAGAATGTTAATTCATTACACTTCTA
Source organism: Etheostoma spectabile (assembly GCF_008692095.1). Taxonomy (NCBI): domain Eukaryota; kingdom Metazoa; phylum Chordata; class Actinopteri; order Perciformes; family Percidae; genus Etheostoma; species Etheostoma spectabile. Next base: position 51,156 of record NW_022604374.1, read on the forward strand.
AAAGGTTACATTGTAGTTCTAGAATGGTAAAATGCCGTTTTAGAACGTTAAGCTACCATTCTAGAATGTTAAGTTGCAATTCAAGAACAATAGGTTGAAGTTTTAAACATTTTATAAGTTGTGGTTCTAAAACGTTACTTACAGTTCTAAAAAGTTACATTTTAGTTCTAGAATGGTGAGATGTCATTTTACAAAGTCAAGCTGCCTTTCTAGAACGTTAAGTTGCAATTCAAGAACAATAGTTTGACATTTTACAAATTTTATAAGTTGTGGTCCTAAAATGTTACTTACAAATCTAAAAGGTTACAATGTAGTTTTACAATGGTAAGCTGCAGTTTTATAATGTAAAGTGGCAATTCTAGAATGTTAAACTGCAGTTCTGGAATGTTAAGTTGCAGTTATAGAACAATAGGATGTAGTTTTAGAATTTTAAGAGTTATGGTCCTAAAATGTTACTTATAGTTCTGCAATGATATTTTGTTGTTGTAGAATGTTAGGTTTCAGTCCTACAAAGTTAATATGCAGTTGTAGAATATTAGGTTTAAGTTCAAGAATGTTAAGCTGCAGTTCTAGAACAATAGGTTGTAGTTTTAGAATTTTAAGAGTTGTAGTACTAAAATGTTACTTACAGTTCTACAATGTTATTTTGTAGTTCTCGAATGTTAGGTTTAATTTCTAGAATGTTAAGCGGTCGATCTAGAATGTTAGGTTCTAGAAAGTTAACTTTCAGTTCTGGAATGTTAAGTCTCAGTTCTGGAACAACAACAGGCATTGTCACCAGACTTTAGTATGATCTGAGGAACAGGATGTCAGCACATGCCATGATCGTAGAATGCAGGCACATTTTAGTCTGGTAAATAACAGGTATTTTTACACTGGGATGGAAGTGCTAATTTTGCAATCGACAGCTGATCTTCCCCAATACAGCCACCTGATACTATGCAGAACTCACGGATTCCCACTCTCTAAAACACAACCGCCCAACGTGGGGCTCGAACCACGACCCTGAGATTAAGAGTCTTATGCTCTACCGACTGAGCTAGCCAGGCACTTCTTAAGATTTAAGTTGCGGTTCTAAAATGTTACTTAAAATTTCTGAAATGTAACAGTTCCAGAATATTACTTGGCAGTTCTAGAATGTTAAGCTGCAGTTCCAGAAAGTTAGGTTAAAGTTCTAGAATGTCACTTGGCAATTCTAGAATGTTAGGCTGAAGTTCTAGAATGTTAAGGTGCCATTCTTGAATGTTAGCTCTAAGTTCTAGAATGTTAAGCTGCAGTTCTAGAATGTCACTTGGCAATTCTAGAATGTTAGGCTGAAGTTCTAGAATGTTAAGCTGCAGCTCTAGAATGTTAAGGTGCCATTCTTGAATGTTAAGCTGCAGTTCTAGAATGTTAAGCTGCAGTTCTAGAATGTTAAGTTTAAGTCCTAGAATGTTAAGCTGCTTAACTAGAAAGTTAAGCTTCCATTCTAAATGATGAGTTACAATTCAAGAACAATAGGTTGAAGTTTAGAACTTTTATAATGTTAGGTTTAAGTTCTCGAATGTCAGTATGCAGTTCTTGAATGTTAGGTTGAAGTTCAAGAATGTTAATTCATTACACTTCTAAAGGTTACATTGTAGTTCTAGAATGGTAAAATGCCGTTTTAGAACGTTAAGCTACCATTCTAGAATGTTAAGTTGCAATTCAAGAACAATAGGTTGAAGTTTTAAACATTTATAAGTTGTGGTTCTAAAACGTTACTTACAGTTCTAAAAAGTTACATTTTAGTTCTAGAATGGTGAGATGTCATTTTACAAAGTCAAGCTGCCTTTCTAGAACGTTAAGTTGCAATTCAAGAACAATAGTTTGACATTTTACAAATTTTATAAGTTGTGGTCCTAAAATGTTACTTACAAATCTAAAAGGTTACAATGTAGTTTTACAATGGTAAGCTGCAGTTTATAATGTAAAGTGGAAATTCTAGAATGTTAAACTGCAGTTCTGGAATGTTAAGTTGCAGTTATAGAACAATAGGATGTAGTTTTAGAATTTTAAGAGTTATGGTCCTAAAATGTTACTTATAGTTCTGCAATGATATTTTGTTGTTGTAGAATGTTAGGTTTCAGTCCTACAAAGTTAATATGCAGTTGTAGAATATTAGGTTTAAGTTCAAGAATGTTAAGCTGCAGTTCTAGAACAATAGGTTGTAGTTTTAGAATTTTAAGAGTTGTAGTACTAAAATGTTACTTACAGTTCTACAATGTTATTTTGTAGTTCTCGAATGTTAGGTTTAATTTCTAGAATGTTAAGCGGTCGATCTAGAATGTTAGGTTCTAGAAAGTTAACTTTCAGTTCTGGAATGTTAAGTCTCAGTTCTGGAACAACAACAGGCATTGTCACCAGACTTTAGTATGATCTGAGGAACAGGATGTCAGCACATGCCATGATCGTAGAATGCAGGCACATTTTAGTCTGGTAAATAACAGGTATTTTTACACTGGGATGGAAGTGCTAATTTTGCAATCGACAGCTGATCTTCCCCAATACAGCCACCTGATACTATGCAGAACTCACGGATTCCCACTCTCTAAAACACAACCGCCCAACGTGGGGCTCGAACCCCACGACCCTGAGATTAAGAGTCTCATGCTCTACCGACTGAGCTAGCCAGGCACTTCTTAAGATTTAAGTTGCGGTTCTAAAATGTTACTTAAAATTTCTGAAATGTAACAGTTCCAGAATATTACTTGGCAGTTCTAGAATGTTAAGCTGCAGTTCCAGAAAGTTAGGTTAAAGTTCTAGAATGTCACTTGGCAATTCTAGAATGTTAGGCTGAAGTTCTAGAATGTTAAGGTGCCATTCTTGAATGTTAGCTCTAAGTTCTAGAATGTTAAGCTGCAGTTCTAGAATGTCACTTGGCAATTCTAGAATGTTAGGCTGAAGTTCTAGAATGTTAAGCTGCAGCTCTAGAATGTTAAGGTGCCATTCTTGAATGTTAAGCTGCAGTTCTAGAATGTTAAGCTGCAGTTCTAGAATGTTAAGTTTAAGTCCTAGAATGTTAAGCTGCTTAACTAGAAAGTTAAGCTTCCATTCTAAAATGATGAGTTACAATTCAAGAACAATAGGTTGAAGTTTTAGAACTTTTATAATGTTAGGTTTAAGTTCTCGAATGTCAGTATGCAGTTCTTGAATGTTAGGTTGAAGTTCAAGAATGTAATTCATTACACTTCTAAAAGGTTACATTGTAGTTCTAGAATGGTAAATGCCGTTTTAGAAACGTTAAGCTACCATTCTAGAATGTTAAGTTGCAATTCAAGAACAATAGGTTGAATTTTAAACATTTTATATTTGGTTCTAAAACGTTCTTACAGTTCTAAAAGTTACATTTTAGTTCTAGAATGTAAGATGTCATTTTACAAAGTCAAGCTGCCTTTCTAGAACGTTAAGTTGCAATTCCAAAACAATAGTTTTGACATTTTACAAATTTTATAAGTTGTGGTCCTAAAATGTTACTTACAAATCTAAAGGTTACAATGTAGTTTACAATGGTAAGCTGCAGTTTATAATGTAAAGTGGAAATTCTAGAATGTTAAACTGCAGTTCTGGAATGTTAAGGTTGCAGTTATAGAACAATAGGATGTAGTTTTAGAATTTTAAGAGTATGGTCCTAAAATGTTACTTATAGTTCTGCAATGATATTTTGTGTTGTAGAATGTTAGGTTTCAGTCCTACAAAGGGTAACACTTATAATAACTACATGCTATAAAGCATTAGTTAAGCATTAGTAAATTAGGAATTTTATCATTGAAAAGCATTATTCACACATTAAACTCATTAGTAAGTCATTTACAAGCACAGTTATAAATGTTTTTTTTAACTTCAGCATTATTTAAGCATAGTTAAGCATTAGTAACTTAGGAATTCATTATTTATAAAGTCATTATTATCCATAAATTAATACCCATTAGTAAGTCCTTTATAAGCACAGTTTCAATGTTTTATTATCTTCACATTATTAAACTTATTTAAGCATTAGTAATTCTGATTTGTCATTCTAAACTTGTTCTTGTTCTTATACACATGTAAATCATTTATAAGCATAGTTATACATGTTGAATTCTATATTAATAAGCTCCTTTATAATGTGCCTTAATGATGCTTTAAAATGGTGTGTTCACTTTTATAAAGGAAATATTTCAAAGACCTACATATATAAGTAGTTCTTTATGGTTCGAAAGATCATTTATAAAGTGTAAGGAAATGATTAATAAACTATTTAGATGTACATTTTTGCATGCATTTATACAAATGGTTTAGACATTTGGATTGTTAAGACAATGTTACAAACACCTTTATGATATTAATTTATGATTATTCAGTTGTTAGTGTTAACTATTTTTAAATACTTCTACACCATACAAATCATTGACTAATGAGATTGAAAAATCAGTTCTCTCAGTTTTTCAACAGAAAAGGTAAATAGACACAACACAAATTGATGAACATAAAAGGATTATTGCCATTTATTGTCTCTCAGCATTCATTCATAATAAAAACATTGATTCTCTTTCAGGAGACCTGCTGGATAATATACTTTGTTCTGTACATCTTATCTTTACAGTTTGAATGGGACTACTTGTAACTTTCTGGAAGTCTGAATCAGTCTGCCAAATGCACCATTATGGTGTTTCTTTCAAGCTTCAATTCCACTCATTATTGCAAGAGGGTCAGAAAGCACACTATCTGTGGATTTCCCCTAAGCCTCCAGATCGCTCCTTGTAGGATCTCCAGGCCCTCTCAATATGTTGGGTATGGGCACCAGTATGGGGATCTACATACCACCTGCTGTGGTTGACTGTGTGATGGTTGTACCCTAGTGCAGGAGTATGCGTAGGCACGCCACTTCATCCTGATATTGATGATCCACGCCTCACATGATGGGCCGATTAAGGGGACTAATGTCCTCGAGATCTTCTCTCCACAAGACGTAGAACAGGCTTTCTTGATGTTCTTCCTTGATGATGCTGACACCTAACATCCCAAAAACCACTTCTTTCTCTTCTCCACCAACCATTCGTCCTCCTCCCGTACTGATGAAGATACAAAACACAAACACAGACAAACAATACATTATTATATAAGAAAACACAGTTGACTATATTTCACAATTATTTATTAACTATTTAAGACACCTTTCTTTTGTGCCGAAAATGGCTCTCATCAATCACCAACAAACTCTCTTCTTCCACCATCTTCTGGCCTGTACGCCTCCTCATCCTTTCAACCGCCGTGCACAGACCTCCCTTAGTTTTTTAGCCATTTTACTGAGAGTTGCTGAACTGGCCGCAATGCTGTCATCCATCATGTCAATCTGTCGTAATCGTAGACCCTGACAAATCTCCATAGGCAATTTAAAAGTAATTTTTATGTATATCTGAAATCATGAACAAAACATTCAGTGCTTTACTTGCAATGTAGTGAGACTGTGGTAGGTGTTTGTTATCATGGTATTACTTGCCTACCTGTACATGAATTGCATCCAGTTCTGAAGGAGATCTTTGAACGACTGAAGATGACTTGTGCCTGACAGAGATTTGTTTTTCCGTTTCCAACATGTCGACAGGTCCTATTTAAAAAGAACAGTAATATTAAATACGATTTTATTAGAAAGATGTCCATGGCCTAGACTAGGAGCTAGTCCAAGTCTAGTAATGATTTTTTGTAATCATCCATGTGCGGACATATTCTGTATGATAACCTTTGCAAAGTGAAAGCTTTGTTGTAGGCTAATTACCATGATTTTTATACCCATATTCCTTATGACAGGTGTCCGAAACAATGAAATGATTATTACTCTACAAAAGTATCTACACAAAGCTAGTAAAACAGAAATGATATGCCCCACCACCTAGGTATGGGCAGTATTTCTGATCATTTATACATCATTTATATGTATCATGCTCAGTATTATTGTATTTAAAAAAATACATGATACTGTAGTTTATTTTGATACATGTCTTGGTTGCTGTATTTGTGTATTTTATTTTGATAGGCTACTTTTACAACTTAGTATTTTGTATCTTGTATCAAAATAAATTTTGATGTATGCCTATTAGATTTTCGCCCATCCCTGCCACTGCCACTATCACACACATTATACATAGTGTTGTAAATATAGGTTACTTACCAAGCATACTGATCTCCACTGTTTGCCTTTTCTTCAGTTTCATGCCATGATGACATATTCTGCATTTCACTTTAGTTTTTAGGATTTCTTCTTTTGAAGCCACTTTATAAGCTTCAGTGTGTTTCTTTTCGGGTCATCATTAATAAGCTTTTTTAGCTTTGTGAACCTAGTCATTTTTTGCAAAAGATTTGCTTTTAAATGGTAGTGGTTTGCAATCCAATAGTCTGCTCTGCAATTTGCCGCTCTGCAAAGTTCCCTCAGTGGGCCCCGTTCATACGTCTCAACGTGCGATCAAGAAACGACCGCCAAAGTTAGACAGCCGAAGCTGGACAACGTCGAAAAAAATAAAAAAGGGATGCGGACCCGGGGCAAAAAGAAAACCGAGGGCATGAACACATTGGAGGAGATACCTGTCATTAGTGGTGAGTATTTTTTTGTTACCCTTTTATTCAAGCCGTCACTCTAGAGGTTTTTCAGACCGGGCGGGGTGGACCAGCAGGGAAATGGGAGCGGAGCCGGGCAAACAGTCAACAAAACCGCGCTCTATAGCCTCAGTGAACGCCGCCCCAATAAGACGAACACAGCCTCCGAGTATAGCTGACTCAGCCCGGGGTGCAAAGCTGATGATCATGGAGCAGCTTTTAGAGCAATGGTGTAGGGCAATTTTGTCAATGGTACTGAGAAAGATTACTACCATAATCCTCTTCCCCCACCACTCTGCAACCCAACCCCCCCGCCGCTGTAACATTAAACGTCAATCATCATATGTGACAAATTCTCCCTCTCTTTTTGCCTAGAAATAAAAAAACTTATTTGTTTTGTTTAATGAAACAATGGGGTATATCTTTATTAAGTAAGTGTTATGGAAACGGGCCAGTAAAAATATGTTCTTTACTGTATCTATTCTTTGCCAACAACGTGTAGTGTGGGTTTTGTAGTAGGGTTACTGGTCAAAATATAACAAGTTAGGAGTGCAGGTGAGTTTTGAACTCCTTGCTACATAGCAGACATATTACATTAATACATTTAATTTAAACATTTTGAATAGCAAATAAATTAAAATAATGTTTTAGATTCATTCATTAATGAAACATTATTTTTATTTCAGGTGCTGCCATGGCACCTACCGCACAGCTGGGACTTAGCACAAATCCAATGAGTTGGAGATGTTTAAGCTGAGGGTAGAGGGCAAAAGGAGAAGATTGCTGAGCTGACTAAGGAGAGAGACTATCTCAAAGACAAGTTGGCATCAGGTAAGTTCCTCCAACAAACAATATGTGGTGAAATTGTAGTACAGTCAGCCTTCTTGCAAGTCTATTTTGGTTTCTAGTAGGGTATATGAACATTTCTTTCCCATGGTGCAATGTATTGTGAGCCCTTATGTTTGTATTGTATCAGTTTTAACAGCTCTCAAAAGGAGACAAAGGTTCCATCAAGGAAAATGAACTTGTCTCAGTTCTTCTGGTGAGCCCAGTGGAATCTTCCTCTGATATGTCTGATTCCTCCTCGTCCTCATCAGAGGAGGACAAGATAAAAAAGAGAAAGAAGAAGGGAAAAGGGAAAAAATATGGAAGAAGTCAAAGAAAATCAAACCAAAGACACAGCAGAGAGGTAAAAAAGCTACTTGACCCCTTTCCACGTTTCCATTGGTTCCTGCTTAGCTCTGCTGTACAATTGCTCCTCTAGGTTGGTTCCTCCAACACAACATTAATGTGTGATTTTGATTGTGCTAACTAACTATTTACCATAAACCAGTGCGTTCTGGATTCATGGAACCTGCTAAAAGGTAATTCCCACCTCAAAGCAGATTTTTTTTTTTTTTCCCGTGCCCTTTTAAGCACATGCACAGGCGAAGTTTGTGATTTATATTCTCAAAAGATTTTCATGCTAGAGGCATCAGATATAACCCTTTTATAGGTATTTCCTGTTTCCTGTAAAGAGGATTGTGTCCCCATTTAGTGTTTTTAATGGTTTGAATTTTTTAATCATATTCACGAGCCCACTGAACTTGTCCTGACAAACTGAACAAATACATTTCCACTTATGCAACCCTTTCAAAGTGGCAGTGGTGTAGGATTTAGTGGTATCTAGTGTTGAGGTTGCTGAATTGTAAGCAAGCATTATTTATCTACAGTATATTAATAGCATTCCTAAACTTGGTCCCACTTGGATGGTCAGACTTTATGTGGGACAAATTGCAAGAACACCTGAGATGCAAGCAAAGGCATTTGTTGATTTGAGGTGGAATAAACCTAAACCAACATGTAGGTCTCTTAATTGCAACCATTCAGTGTCACTTTTTGTATTGTAGATTAAAACTGAATGTTAGTGTGACTCGCAAGCCGTGTGTGTGTGTGTGTGTGTGTGTGTTTGTGTGTGTGTGTGTGTGTCAAAGAGTGTGCGAGTAAAAAAAAAAACAATATTGTGGAACACTAATTTATGTTGTTATAATTGCAGCCCAAACTCCAGACCAGGTGGTGGACCGGTACAAAAGAATTCTTAGAAAGTTCAGTAAAGGAGGGACCACGTCTGCTGCTTTCAAGCATGTGGAGTGGACAGGAACAGGTGGTGGTCAATGCTCCAATCGCAGAGCTGTTCATTGCTGCGCCTGGCAAGTACAAGGAAATCCTTAAAAACCACAATAATGTGAAGAAACTCAGCGTGTTTGCCACACAGTGTGCCACTGCTATTCAGGAGGAC
>NW_022604375.1:0-41815 GCF_008692095.1 Etheostoma spectabile
GACTGAATACAAAGTTTGTTTCCCCCATGGCAACTCAAAGCCTATCACTTCCAGTCAATACTACTGTCAAATTTGGAGCTCCTTCAGATTACATTACAACCAGGTTACTCCTCAACATGCCCCACCAACATAGCTTACTTTAAACTAGATGTGGAAAGTTGAAAGTTGATGTTTTTCACCTATGCTGTGGCTTAAAACAGGTTCCACCGAGATTTGAACTCAGATCGCTGATTCAGAGTCCAGAGTGCTAACCATTACACCATGGAACCTTCGAGAGTTTGCTAGGCAGTTTCTTTCATTATATCAACATGTGTGATATTAAAGGCACACACAATCACAACAATTAAAATATCACGCCCCATATATTCTCGGTTTTGAGTCCTCGCCCCTACTATTTACGACATGGCCAGACGTAATCCGCTAAGAAGCAGCATTTTTTCACAGGTGGAGATTGAACCCTGACATCTCAGTTTAATTTGCAGTAAAGTATACACCTACTGTAAAGTGTACCCATATTTAAATAAACACACGGTACAAAGTTTATGCAGTGTTTTTTAATTTTACGTGTTTTTTTCGTGAGTCAGTGTAAATATAGTGCAAATCAGTATTACACTATTTTCCAGGTTTTTGTGGCCGAGTGGTTAAGGCGATGGACTAAATCCATTGGGTCTCCCCTCGCAGGTTCGAATCCTGCCAACAACGAGAGGGGCTCTTTATTGTGGTCACACATCTCATTATGACAAACGGCAGATGTGCCTCCTGGACAATACTATAATATCAAATAGTTACTGAAGGCCACTGAGCATTTATTTTCATTCTCAATGCCCAGATGTGTTGCAGTTGATATGGCTTTGGTTTCCCAGCCAGTAACTTTCTTTTGAGTGACGTTACTTGCTTTATTTTCGGAAGTACCAGAAAGGTTACTCTCCCAACCCGTTTGATAAACATTAGATCTCTGTTATATCGCACAAATAAGGGAAATAACAATCAATTACTGCCTCCATGAGGATCCACAGACATAGACATTTCCACCACCCGCAATACCTGTTCCTCAGCTTCTAGACGCCGCTGCTCACCTCGGCATCTGCGTTTGTGACAGTTTCTCACAGTTAGCAAAGCTCACATAAAGCAAATGCTTGTGGCTTAAAGATCGAGCTCCCTGGAGTGAGCCAACTCTGGATTTATCCTTCTGCAGAAGACCATAGAGGCAGCTTCTCCAATTTCTGAGTAACAGGAAAATAGCCTGATAAGCATACATGTGCAGCTCAACTCAAAAAGCCATAAATTAAATGCTCTGTGGCTTAAAGATCAAGCTGGCGCTCATAAAACATCAGCCAGGCGCAGTCTCTGTGGCGCAATAGATCAGCGCAGTCGGCTGTTAAGTGAAAGGATGGTGGTTCAAGTCCACCCAAAGACGATTGTTGCTTGAATAAACTGGAGTAATCCAACTCTAGGATCTATGAGCGCAAAGATAACCCAAGCGGCCTATATCAGAAGGTACAGTTCTGCAAACCATGTACATATTAATCTTTGCAGTCATTGGTATGCAGGTCACTTTATGTAATACAAGCAAATACATAAGGCCCCACCCAACAGTTTAGTGATAGGTGGCGTGCAACTGTATGTCAATGATCAAGCTGGTTGCTGTGACCAAGAAACCACCAGCAAAATGACTGAGCATCATCAGTTCCAGAATTTTCTTGGATGCCAAATATTTGAATTCAAAGTCAGAATCCAATTGACATGTAAGAAAAATGCAATGCACGTCCAGCTTCTACATTTCCACATGAGTCAGCTTCCCCAATTTCTAAGTAACAGGAAAATAGCCTGATAAGCATAATGTGCAGCTCAACCTCAAAAAGCCATAAAGCAAATGTTTATGGCTTAAAGATCGAACTCCCATTCATAAACACATCAAGGTTGCGCAGTCTCTGTGGCGCAATAGGTCAGCGCAGTCGGCTGTTAACCGAAAGGATGGTGGTTCAAGTCCACCCAGGGACGTTTGTTGCTTAAATATCCGGAGTGAGCCAACTCGGGATTTATCATTTTGCAGAAGACCATAGAGCAGCCCAAAGATAACCCAAGTGGCCTTACCTCTATTAGAAGGTACAGTTCTGCAAACCATGTACATATTAATCTTTACGGTCATCAGAGATGTGAAGTAACAAAACACAAATACTTCATTACTGTACTCCAGTTGAATTTTCTGGTATTTTTACTTTACTATTTATTTTTTGGGCGACTTTTTACTTCTACTCGAATATCGGTACTTTCTACTCCCTACATTTTACAAAATTGGCTTGTTACTTTAGTTTTGTACTAAAGGTCGTCTATCAGGTGTAATTGTGAGTCCATGTCGGAGAATAGCGCGGACATGCACCTCACACCATGAGCAGGCGCGCACGGCACACGGAGACAAAAGTGAGAGTAAAGAAAAAGAGACTAGCTGTCTGGAGGATAATCAGCTGAGATCATGTGCGTCTTTGAGAACTGTAAGTCATATAACTGATGTTGTCAGTTCATGTAAGCCTGTTGTTGTGTTGGTCTGTAGTTCTGGTACATTAAAAGTTAGCTTGTTTACGTTCTTCTACTGTTACCTAGGTTACACCTGGCTGTTGATTCGATATAATGGCGATTGTTAAATGTCCTTGCTCATTAAGATAATGTAATTAATAGTGGGTTCATTGTTATTATTTACTAGCATATGATTCCTTGTTATTTATTTATTTTATTACCACACACACAGCCATAGCAGAGCTACCCCCCCCCCCCCCCATGTTTATCCTGATGCTTGATTGTAATAAAGCATCAACAGAGAGAAGTTGTATCCGTCTGTGTTTTAACAGACACACCTGGGACCAATTGGAAACCAGAATCAGCTTTAATCCAGTCCTAATCTAGTCCTCAATAAATTTTAATAATTTCACTGGAGTTAGTTATTATTTTTGCATCATCAATACCAAATGAATCTAATTGAATGGCAATATTCACGGAATTCTCACAAAATCACACTGAATTCATATCTTGATACTTGCGTGAGAATCTTATTAACCTGGAGTCCCAGTCTCTGTCACAATAAATGCTGACTACCTGAAATAAAACAAGGCCACATGCTGATTATTGGGGACTTGATTTGATGGATTTATTCTTCCTGTTGTGTCTCTATTTAAACTCCTAATTTAAAGGTAAAGTCAGCATCCACTAAAGGTTGTTTGTTGCTGCTGACAGACTCAGATTTTATTCTAAGTGTGTGACAACATTATGGGATGGATCCCTACAGAGATAGACCTTTTAGTTAAAGAGGAACATCCTTTTAGTTTAGATCCTTTAGTTTCCAACCAGACCAGAGTGGTGATTGTAGGAACAGTGGAAAGATGAACCAAGACGGCTTTTCATATATATATTTTCTTTTTCTATTGACTATAGTTGTGTTTGTTATTAACAGAAATCAACCTGTCAACATTTCTATTCGTCATAAAGTTACAACGTTAAGTTTTTTACCGCCACTTCAAATGGAGCTGAACCGGAGGAGGATTCCTCCCTAACGGCGCTCTGCTCTGCTCCGTGCCCCCGCTGTCCGGTAATAGTTAAAGCAGATAAAAACCTAAAGAACACTCAAAAGCTTCAAGATAAAACTTACTTAAGAAGCTTCTTCATGTTCAAGAGAAGGCCTGTTTCCAGCCAGACTATGAATTGATTCATGAAATCCCTGTTATTAATATGTGGTCTGTCCCATATGGTCTAGCGGTTAGGATACCTGGTTTTCACCCAGGTGTCCCGGGTTCAACTCCCAGTATGGGAATTGGTATTTAGCCGGTGAAGGTCTGAAGAAAGATCTGTACGATCTCTGACATTGGCCTGTATTGACTCAGAGCTGTAGTTAGGTAATCTAAGTTATATGTGTTTTCATGATTGTACTTTTGTTTTTGAATGGTACATAACAACTGTGCTCGAATTTCTAATCAAAAAACCTGACCTTTCCCATTTTGACAAACTGTTTTGATCCCTTGAGGTATTCAGTGAAGTCTTTGGTCTTGGACAGTTACCTTGCAATCTAAAACTGTATATCCTATTGTCTCTGGAACAATAGTTGGCAGTTGGAGGAGTAATGGCTCTTTACAGTGAATATGCAAAAGAAGAAGTTCACAAATTCAGCCCAGGTAAATGCTCAGCCCATATTCACACAGACCTAAACCTACTTATTAGTTACAATATTCTAAAATCAACAATGCCAGAGAAAAATGACAAAGAGTGATAACATTTTTCAGTATGTAAGTATTGGCTTTTCCCTTGCAAACGTTTTGTTCCAATAACATTGACAAGCATACCGTTAGTTACGTCCTTGTGTTTGTCACGATTTGGGGAAGTGGTATTTGCAGGTAGTGTGGCCGAGCGGTCTAAGGCGCTGGATTAAGGCTCCAGTCTCTCTGGAGGCGTGGGTTCAAATCCCACCACTGCCAACTCCTGAAATATTACATACATTGGTACACTCCTTGCTGAGGATTGGCTAGACTTGACTTTCCAGCACCTTGGAGTAGAGTTTACCAAGGAGCCTGAGCATAGTGATACTCCTGTAATGGGCAGGTGCAATTCTTCTTGAAGAGGGGAGCAACACCCTGGTCTGCCACTCCTTAGGCACTGCCACAGATCTCCACGCAATGTTAAAGAGGTATGTCAACCAAGACAGCCTCTCCTTACAATATTTCTCAACGAATTTAATCAATCCCTGGGGCTTTGCCACTGTGGAGTTCTTTAAACAGTAAAACCAAGGATATTTTTACTATTGTAAAACTAAGTTACAGTAAGGGTATTATACTGTAAAAAAATGTACAGTTATGATACTGTAATCAGGAAGTTACACCACGTTGCCAGTAAGTTAACGCAAATTTACAAAAAAAGTCTAACAGAGTTCAGACAAACATCATTGACTTTCTTTCTTGTAAAAAACACAACTCCCTCTCTCTTTACAATATAGTCTGTACATGTCCCTTGCTTCCAAATTCCCATTTTTCATGGGCTGAATCTCAACTAGCACTGACTCTGCAGAGAGAGCCAATCAGAGCTGATCAGCAACAGCTGTGCTACCTGCATGATGGGTTTTTACCTGGCATGTAGCACAGGAACCAGTTTCTCTTGGTGACTGGAGTGATGGCAGCTGTTTGGGTCTTTGTTGTTTGTGTGCTGACTGTTTGGATTAACAAAGGTTGTTACATTTCTTCTGTTTCAAGCTTGTATTCAAATATGTAGTGGAGTATAACAAATGTAAAGAGTAGGGTAAATTACACAATTACTGAAGTGAAATTTAGCTGGAACAAGTTCATGATATGTGCCGTCAAATAGCAGAAACATTTGATTAACAGCAGTTGCATTGTCCTTAGGCTTGAGTTTGCCAGTTGGCGGCACAAATGAAAGACATGATGATGAGCTGCAGAGGAGAATGATTAGAGGTAAGAACGTTAGTGACAGACTCTTTCAAGAGCTACTTACGGACACTAACTGAATTTATTTTCTGCCACAGATGTGTCTCCCAATGATCTCTCCATGAAGAGGGCCTTCGCACTTCTCCAGTCAATGGAGTCCAAGTTGATCCAAGCTGCTAAAGAAGGTGAGCAGGTTCTGTGAAACCATAATGGGAAAATGCCGCAACTGTTTTTACAGCTGAGGTTCTTTGTGGCACAATGTAGTAAATAAGGTTAAGTTGTCTGGCTTTTGGAATGGGGATTCCAACCCATGTTTAAACTATTTTGACCATACAATGTGGGTATAAAGCTGGCTTAATTAATCAGACATTCATGTGTTTATTGAATACAACAATTGGTGCTTACTCAACTTCGGCCTATAGCCACATCACTCACACCGTATTGTCTAATATTGCAAGTGTCCAACAGTTACATGAAAAATAAATTAAGATTAAACTCTTTTTATATTGTGTGGCTATTTGCTCTCAAAAGCAACAGAATAGCTAAGGTAGCTTTGTATAGATCGTGGAATTTCCCAAACCAAGTGAATGCAGCACATGAACACAACTGCTGTGCTAGCTTAATCTCAATTCAGATTCTGTAATGTTGTAAGCAAACTTAACTGGCCTAATTACCAATGAAGTCTTTTGGGGCTATAAAGTCTTAAAAGGGAAGTCTTAATACTTGCTTTGCTTTTTAATAAAAAACGAAGAAGCCTTAATGGTAAATTCTTTACAGTATTATTGTAAAGGGTAGTTGGGACTTAACGATTTCTTCATATTTTTCAGCACAACTGGAAACCAATGAAGTGGAAGCTGAGGCAGCTATTCAAAAACTTGCAGATGTTCAATTGCCCCTGAACGGACCCAAACGGCTCGAAACCAACCAGACGCTGGGCGACCAGGCTGCCAACCAGACGCTGGGCGACCAGGCTGCCAACCAGACGCTGGGCGACCAGGCTGCCAACCAGACGCTGGGCGACCAGGCTGCCAACCAGACGCTGGGCGACCAGGCTGCCAACCAGACGCTGGGCGACCAGGCTGCCAACCAGACGCTGGGCGACCAGGCTGCCAACCAGACGCTGGGCGACCAGGCTGCCAACCAGACGCTGGGCGACCAGGCTGCCAACCAGACGCTGGGCGACCAGGCTGCCAACCAGACGCTGGGCGACCAGGCTGCCAACCAGACGCTGGGCGACCAGGCTGCCAACCAGACGCTGGGCGACCAGGCTGCCAACCAGACGCTGGGCGACCAGGCTGCCAACCAGACGCTGGGCGACCAGGCTGCCAACCAGACGCTGGGCGACCAGGCTGCCAACCAGACGCTGGGCGACCAGGCTGCCAACCAGACGCTGGGCGACCAGGCTGCCAACCAGACGCTGGGCGACCAGGCTGCCAACCAGACGCTGGGCGACCAGGCTGCCAACCAGACGCTGGGCGACCAGGCTGCCAACCAGACGCTGGGCGACCAGGCTGCCAACCAGACGCTGGGCGACCAGGCTGCCAACCAGACGCTGGGCGACCAGGCTGCCAACCAGACGCTGGGCGACCAGGCTGCCAACCAGACGCTGGGCGACCAGGCTGCCAACCAGACGCTGGGCGACCAGGCTGCCAACCAGACGCTGGGCGACCAGGCTGCCAACCAGACGCTGGGCGACCAGGCTGCCAACCAGACGCTGGGCGACCAGGCTGCCAACCAGACGCTGGGCGACCAGGCTGCCAACCAGACGCTGGGCGACCAGGCTGCCAACCAGACGCTGGGCGACCAGGCTGCCAACCAGACGCTGGGCGACCAGGCTGCCAACCAGACGCTGGGCGACCAGGCTGCCAACCAGACGCTGGGCGACCAGGCTGCCAACCAGACGCTGGGCGACCAGGCTGCCAACCAGACGCTGGGCGACCAGGCTGCCAACCAGACGCTGGGCGACCAGGCTGCCAACCAGACGCTGGGCGACCAGGCTGCCAACCAGACGCTGGGCGACCAGGCTGCCAACCAGACGCTGGGCGACCAGGCTGCCAACCAGACGCTGGGCGACCAGGCTGCCAACCAGACGCTGGGCGACCAGGCTGCCAACCAGACGCTGGGCGACCAGGCTGCCAACCAGACGCTGGGCGACCAGGCTGCCAACCAGACGCTGGGCGACCAGGCTGCCAACCAGACGCTGGGCGACCAGGCTGCCAACCAGACGCTGGGCGACCAGGCTGCCAACCAGACGCTGGGCGACCAGGCTGCCAACCAGACGCTGGGCGACCAGGCTGCCAACCAGACGCTGGGCGACCAGGCTGCCAACCAGACGCTGGGCGACCAGGCTGCCAACCAGACGCTGGGCGACCAGGCTGCCAACCAGACGCTGGGCGACCAGGCTGCCAACCAGACGCTGGGCGACCAGGCTGCCAACCAGACGCTGGGCGACCAGGCTGCCAACCAGACGCTGGGCGACCAGGCTGCCAACCAGACGCTGGGCGACCAGGCTGCCAACCAGACGCTGGGCGACCAGGCTGCCAACCAGACGCTGGGCGACCAGGCTGCCAACCAGACGCTGGGCGACCAGGCTGCCAACCAGACGCTGGGCGACCAGGCTGCCAACCAGACGCTGGGCGACCAGGCTGCCAACCAGACGCTGGGCGACCAGGCTGCCAACCAGACGCTGGGCGACCAGGCTGCCAACCAGACGCTGGGCGACCAGGCTGCCAACCAGACGCTGGGCGACCAGGCTGCCAACCAGACGCTGGGCGACCAGGCTGCCAACCAGACGCTGGGCGACCAGGCTGCCAACCAGACGCTGGGCGACCAGGCTGCCAACCAGACGCTGGGCGACCAGGCTGCCAACCAGACGCTGGGCGACCAGGCTGCCAACCAGACGCTGGGCGACCAGGCTGCCAACCAGACGCTGGGCGACCAGGCTGCCAACCAGACGCTGGGCGACCAGGCTGCCAACCAGACGCTGGGCGACCAGGCTGCCAACCAGACGCTGGGCGACCAGGCTGCCAACCAGACGCTGGGCGACCAGGCTGCCAACCAGACGCTGGGCGACCAGGCTGCCAACCAGACGCTGGGCGACCAGGCTGCCAACCAGACGCTGGGCGACCAGGCTGCCAACCAGACGCTGGGCGACCAGGCTGCCAACCAGACGCTGGGCGACCAGGCTGCCAACCAGACGCTGGGCGACCAGGCTGCCAACCAGACGCTGGGCGACCAGGCTGCCAACCAGACGCTGGGCGACCAGGCTGCCAACCAGACGCTGGGCGACCAGGCTGCCAACCAGACGCTGGGCGACCAGGCTGCCAACCAGACGCTGGGCGACCAGGCTGCCAACCAGACGCTGGGCGACCAGGCTGCCAACCAGACGCTGGGCGACCAGGCTGCCAACCAGACGCTGGGCGACCAGGCTGCCAACCAGACGCTGGGCGACCAGGCTGCCAACCAGACGCTGGGCGACCAGGCTGCCAACCAGACGCTGGGCGACCAGGCTGCCAACCAGACGCTGGGCGACCAGGCTGCCAACCAGACGCTGGGCGACCAGGCTGCCAACCAGACGCTGGCGACCAGGGCTGCCAACCAGACGCTGGGCGACCAGGCTGCCAACCAGACGCTGGGCGACCAGGCTGCCAACCAGACGCTGGGCGACCAGGCTGCCAACCAGACGCTGGGCGACCAGGCTGCCAACCAGACGCTGGGCGACCAGGCTGCCAACCAGACGCTGGGCGACCAGGCTGCCAACCAGACGCTGGGCGACCAGGCTGCCAACCAGACGCTGGGCGACCAGGCTGCCAACCAGACGCTGGGCGACCAGGCTGCCAACCAGACGCTGGGCGACCAGGCTGCCAACCAGACGCTGGGCGACCAGGCTGCCAACCAGACGCTGGGCGACCAGGCTGCCAACCAGACGCTGGGCGACCAGGCTGCCAACCAGACGCTGGGCGACCAGGCTGCCAACCAGACGCTGGGCGACCAGGCTGCCAACCAGACGCTGGGCGACCAGGCTGCCAACCAGACGCTGGGCGACCAGGCTGCCAACCAGACGCTGGGCGACCAGGCTGCCAACCAGACGCTGGGCGACCAGGCTGCCAACCAGACGCTGGGCGACCAGGCTGCCAACCAGACGCTGGGCGACCAGGCTGCCAACCAGACGCTGGGCGACCAGGCTGCCAACCAGACGCTGGGCGACCAGGCTGCCAACCAGACGCTGGGCGACCAGGCTGCCAACCAGACGCTGGGCGACCAGGCTGCCAACCAGACGCTGGGCGACCAGGCTGCCAACCAGACGCTGGGCGACCAGGCTGCCAACCAGACGCTGGGCGACCAGGCTGCCAACCAGACGCTGGGCGACCAGGCTGCCAACCAGACGCTGGGCGACCAGGCTGCCAACCAGACGCTGGGCGACCAGGCTGCCAACCAGACGCTGGGCGACCAGGCTGCCAACCAGACGCTGGGCGACCAGGCTGCCAACCAGACGCTGGGCGACCAGGCTGCCAACCAGACGCTGGGCGACCAGGCTGCCAACCAGACGCTGGGCGACCAGGCTGCCAACCAGACGCTGGGCGACCAGGCTGCCAACCAGACGCTGGGCGACCAGGCTGCCAACCAGACGCTGGGCGACCAGGCTGCCAACCAGACGCTGGGCGACCAGGCTGCCAACCAGACGCTGGGCGACCAGGCTGCCAACCAGACGCTGGGCGACCAGGCTGCCAACCAGACGCTGGGCGACCAGGCTGCCAACCAGACGCTGGGCGACCAGGCTGCCAACCAGACGCTGGGCGACCAGGCTGCCAACCAGACGCTGGGCGACCAGGCTGCCAACCAGACGCTGGGCGACCAGGCTGCCAACCAGACGCTGGGCGACCAGGCTGCCAACCAGACGCTGGGCGACCAGGCTGCCAACCAGACGCTGGGCGACCAGGCTGCCAACCAGACGCTGGGCGACCAGGCTGCCAACCAGACGCTGGGCGACCAGGCTGCCAACCAGACGCTGGGCGACCAGGCTGCCAACCAGACGCTGGGCGACCAGGCTGCCAACCAGACGCTGGGCGACCAGGCTGCCAACCAGACGCTGGGCGACCAGGCTGCCAACCAGACGCTGGGCGACCAGGCTGCCAACCAGACGCTGGGCGACCAGGCTGCCAACCAGACGCTGGGCGACCAGGCTGCCAACCAGACGCTGGGCGACCAGGCTGCCAACCAGACGCTGGGCGACCAGGCTGCCAACCAGACGCTGGGCGACCAGGCTGCCAACCAGACGCTGGGCGACCAGGCTGCCAACCAGACGCTGGGCGACCAGGCTGCCAACCAGACGCTGGGCGACCAGGCTGCCAACCAGACGCTGGGCGACCAGGCTGCCAACCAGACGCTGGGCGACCAGGCTGCCAACCAGACGCTGGGCGACCAGGCTGCCAACCAGACGCTGGGCGACCAGGCTGCCAACCAGACGCTGGGCGACCAGGCTGCCAACCAGACGCTGGGCGACCAGGCTGCCAACCAGACGCTGGGCGACCAGGCTGCCAACCAGACGCTGGGCGACCAGGCTGCCAACCAGACGCTGGGCGACCAGGCTGCCAACCAGACGCTGGGCGACCAGGCTGCCAACCAGACGCTGGGCGACCAGGCTGCCAACCAGACGCTGGGCGACCAGGCTGCCAACCAGACGCTGGGCGACCAGGCTGCCAACCAGACGCTGGGCGACCAGGCTGCCAACCAGACGCTGGGCGACCAGGCTGCCAACCAGACGCTGGGCGACCAGGCTGCCAACCAGACGCTGGGCGACCAGGCTGCCAACCAGACGCTGGGCGACCAGGCTGCCAACCAGACGCTGGGCGACCAGGCTGCCAACCAGACGCTGGGCGACCAGGCTGCCAACCAGACGCTGGGCGACCAGGCTGCCAACCAGACGCTGGGCGACCAGGCTGCCAACCAGACGCTGGGCGACCAGGCTGCCAACCAGACGCTGGGCGACCAGGCTGCCAACCAGACGCTGGGCGACCAGGCTGCCAACCAGACGCTGGGCGACCAGGCTGCCAACCAGACGCTGGGCGACCAGGCTGCCAACCAGACGCTGGGCGACCAGGCTGCCAACCAGACGCTGGGCGACCAGGCTGCCAACCAGACGCTGGGCGACCAGGCTGCCAACCAGACGCTGGGCGACCAGGCTGCCAACCAGACGCTGGGCGACCAGGCTGCCAACCAGACGCTGGGCGACCAGGCCGCCAACCAGACGCTGGGCGACCAGGCCGCCAACCAGACGCTGGGCGACCAGGCCGCCAACCAGACGCTGGGCGACCAGGCCGCCAACCAGACGCTGGGCGACCAGGCCGCCAACCTGACGCTGGGCGACCAGGCCGCCAACCTGACGCTGGGCGACCAGGCCGCCAACCTGACGCCTGTTACCTTGTCAACCTGATGTGCCTTTGACATGTTTCTGCATGTACCTACTTATATCTGTGGTGATATTAAACTGAACCAATTTTACCATACTTCTCTGATAAATTCTAAGCTATGAATGATTTAATCTGCCTGGAAGCACAACTGTTTCTTTTTGCCATTACTTTATGCATGCCTCCAAACTAAAACAATTGCACAAAAAGGTGATCACTTTGGGATCAACACTTGAAAGTTTACATGTTAAGTTTCTTTATCAGAAATGAGTTTCTATTAACAAAAATAACCTGAGTTTAAAATTTTATGATTTAAATTTATGAATTTTAGGTTTTTTTGTTTTTTTTAATTATATTTATTGGTTTTCAACGTTTTGACAAACAAATGCAATACAAGACAAGAACAAGAGAACAATCCAGCTCTTAGAGTTACATACCTATATACGAGCATATGCGTACACATACACACATATACATACCTACCAAAGAGAAAAGAAGGAAAAAAAAAAGACAGCAATGGAAAACAAATGGTCTATACCAAAACATTTCAGATGTTTACAATTCGGTCATCCTCAAATTACAAATCCTCTCCGAAGAAGAACCGAAGTTTCAAAACCTACATAAGAAGTAAAAGGTTCCCAAACTTTATAAAAGTTATTTTCTTTATCGTGCAGTTTGCTCGTCAAGTAGTCCAGAGATATAAAGTCCAGTACTATATTTAGCCATTGTGATTTACTTGGTACTTTGTCAGAAATCCAATTCAATACCACACATTTTCTTGCACAAAAAGTAAGCATTCTGTAGAGTTGATGCTGATAATTACCAGTAATACCGGCGTCGGTTAAACCAAGTAGTAAATACAATGGGTTAAATTGTGTGCAAACAGAGAAAATCTTATCTAATTCACATTTTATTATATGCCAAAAATGTTGAATTTCCCTGCAGGACCAGTAACAATGTGTAAGACTACCAATATCCACTCTACATTTTAGACAAAATGGTGAGAGGCTTGCATTGAATTTACTTCGCTGAGAAGGAGAAATGTGCGCACGGTGTAAAATTTTAAATTGTATGGACTTAACCCGATTGCAGATACTTAAAGACTTTACATTCTTCCAAACCTCATCCCATCCCTCCTGATTTATTGCCCACTGCAATTCCTTTTCCCAAACTTCTTTTAGGTGAAATGTATTTGGTGAGGGGTGCTCTTTCAGCAAGTTGTAAAAGACTTTGAAGTTTTTACCCTGGGGGAAAAAAGCTGTTTTTCACACACTGAAATTGTTTGGTCCACATCGAGTGCGGTTTTTTTCTGTATGAAATCTCTTATTTGCAAATAACGAAAAAAATCCTGCCTCCCAATATCATATTTATCCAATAGTTGGGAGAATGATAATAATGTGTTACCTTCCATCAAGTCAGAAAGCGTACGAATTCCCTTTATTGACCATATTTTGAAGCCAGAGTCCATGGCGCCAGGTAGAAACATCGGGTTATCACAAATAGGTGTAAGAGGAGATATAATTTGGAACCTGTCCTCAAGTTTTTGGACCATTTGCCATGCCCTCACAGTGTTAATAGTAATGGGGTTACTGCAGTACGTTTTTAAAGTATAGTTTTTTCCCAAAAAAAGTAAGTTTTTTAAAGGGAACCTGGACATAGAGCTTTCTATATCAAGCCAGCAGGTATAGATGGTTGACGTTTTAATGTGCCTAGTGGCATGACCTCAGATTTGTTGAAATTGATTTTATAGCCCGAAAAGTCCCCAAACCTGTTAATGGTCTCTATGAGATGCGGGATAGAGTCCTCAGGCTGAGATAGAAATATGAGCACGTCGTCAGCATATAAAGAAATCTTGTGTTGTCTCTCCCCAATGGTCAGACCACATATCCCCCCATGGGTCCGCACCGCCTCTGCCAGAGGCTCCATAACCAGAGCAAAAAGCAGGGGCGATAGGGGGCAGCCTTGGCGTGTTCCCCTTTGCACCCGGAAATTTGGCGATCGTAAACCATTAGTAATAACAGCTGAGCAAGGCTCGCTGTAAAGTAATCTGATCCAATTAACAACATTTTTCCCCAGGCCAAACTTTCTCATAGCGTAGAAAAGATATGACCACTCAACGCGATCAAATGCCTTTTCGGCGTCTAGGGAAACAACTAGACCAGGCATTGCACTTTGATTGAAGAGCTGGATCACGTTGAGCAACCTACGCATGTTATTAAAGGAGCAACGTCCCTTAATGAAGCCAGTTTGATCCTCATTGATAAGTGTTGGGAGTAGGATCTCCAAACATTTCGCTAATATTTTTGAAAGGATCTTTAAGTCTACATTTAATAAGGAAATTGGCCTGTACGAGGCACAATCTTCCGGTGGTTTATTTTTTTTAAGTATTAGAGATATGTTGGCTTCCCTCAATGACATGGGCAAGTGACCTTTTCGAAAAGAGTCGTTAAACATGTGTAGCAGCGGTTCGACCAGTAGGGTGATGAGCTCCTTGTAAAATTCTACAATAAGAGAGTCAGGCCCTGCTGTTTTTCCAGACTGCAGACCTCCAATGGCTTCCGTGACTTCCTTAATGGTTATAGGACTGTCTAATGTTGATTTTTGGATTTCTGTCAAACAAGGAAGGTTAAAGTTGGAAAAAAAGGTGTCCATTAGCTCTGTAGTGTCATTAGAGATCTGAGACTCGTAGAGATTTTTGTAAAATCTTTTGAAGGTGTTGTTAATATCATCTGAGTCAAAGAGTTGTTGGCCATTCCTGTCGTTAATGAATGCTATATTTTGAGAGTCTGATTTCTTTTTGATCACGTATGACAAATATTTCCCAGGCTTGTCACCGTGTTCATATAGTTTTTGTTTTGCAAATCTCATTTTTTGGAATGACTACATATTAATAACAGCGATTTCATGAATCAATCCATAGTCTGGCTGGAAACAGGCCTTCTCTTGAACGTGAATGAAGAAGCTCCTTAAGTAAGTTTTATCTTGAAGCTTTTGAGTGTTCTTTAGGTTTTTATCTGCTTTAACTATTACCGGACAGCGGGGGCACGGAGCAGAGCAGAGCGGCCATTAGGGAGGAATCCTCCTCCGTGTTCAGCTCCATTTTGAACTGGCGGTAAAAAACTTATATTGGAACTTTATGATGAATAGAAATGTTGACAGGTTGATTTCTGTTAATAACAAACACAACTATAGTCAATAGAAAAAGAAAATATATATATGTAGAGCCGTCTTGGTTCATCTTTCCACTGTTCCTACAATCACCATTCTGGTCTGGTTGGAAACTAAAGGATCTAAACTAAAAGGATGTTCCTCTTTAACTAACAGGTCTATCTCTGTAGGGATCCATTAAAACAAGTCAATCATTGGCGTTATTCTACGAGTCAGATGAATAAATCAGCTGTTTGCTATTTGAGCTGCTCTGTTTCCTGCTGCTCCGTCATTCTTTAGTGTCCTCTGGAAACAGGTTGCTGTCCTTTACGTGTGACATCATCAGTGTCTTTGCTTTAGTCTGAAGAAACTCCAACAGATTTAAAACCACATGCAGTCACAGAAAAATACAACCAGGGAATAGAAAATGAAAATGAAATGAAATGAAAAGTCCCCAAGTAGGAAAATATAATGTTAATCTACCAAACAACAATAACTGGAGAGCATCCAATTAAACATGGCCGACTTTCAGTATGTCAATAATGAAGAGAGGAATGTTTGGACATATTACAGATTAATTTTTATTTTTATTTAACCTTTATTTAACCAGGTACAATCCCACTGAGCTACAGTAACTCTTCTTCCAGGGAGTCCTGGCAAGACAGGTGGCAATAAGTTTCATAATACATAAAAGTCAGGATAATGGTTCCATACTACACCACGAATCTCTATGGATATTACAACACAAACAAGACATTACAGTTAACTTAAGCTAATGCAGACATACAACTTAAAATCAGGTTCCACTGAGATTTGAACTCAGATCACTGGATTCAGAGTCCAGAGTGCTAACCATTACACCATGGAACCTTTCAAACTGTTGCAAGGGTTTGCTAGACAGTTTCTTTCATAATCTCCACATGTATGCTAGTAAAGGCACACAACAATCACAATGAAGATGAAAAAAAAAAACAATTATTGGCCAACTTAAGTCATTTAGTTAGCTAATTTTTCAGAGGATGTTAAGAACAGGTTTTGAAGGACTGGCCACAGACAGTGAATACAGCAGTAGATATGTCTACTGTGTACAAACACATGGTAACTTCACATGTGTTGACAATAAAGATGCTCACAAAATGCTGTACTTACCATTGAGTTTTGAGTTTTGCGCACATTCATTTCCGCTTAAATACAAAGAATTGCTAAGTTCTTTATTCCCAATATCATGTCTCAGACATTAGTTCCAGATGAAAACACTAAATGTCAGAAGTGGGATTTGAACCCACGCCTCCAATGGAGACTGGGACACGAAGGCAGCGCCTTGGACTGCCCGGCCATCCTGACTGATCCAACAGCTGATCAGTAGGACCTGTCTCCACTATACGGCCCAGTTTAATCTCCGTAAATTTTACGGAAATCCTGCAAACAGCTATGTTGACTGTTTATTTGTGTGGATTTTAAAATCTATCTGTCAACCCCATCTTGCCCGTATTGGATGGAATGATGTCAATTTGCACTTTTTATCTGTTATACATAACAACCTGGATGCAACAAAGAACCCTTTTCTCCTGTTTTGTACACAACCCAAAGTTTTACAAAACAAAAGATAACTTTCACCGAATCCCTCAGTTAAATCACAGTCAGTAACTTTACATGTGTTGACAACACATGCACTGTGTCCAAACCTTTCTGTGTAAAAAAATATCAAACTCAGACATTAGTTCCAGATGAAAACACTAGTTGTCAGAAGTGGGATTTGAACCCACGCCTCCAGTGGAGACTGCAACCTGAACGCAGCGCCTTGGACCGCTCGGCCATCCTGACTGATCCAACAAATGTTCAGTAGGACCTGTCTCAAAAATTATAATATAGTGAATGAAACATGTCATGATATAGTAGGTTCTCAGTCATCCATGTCATAGTTAACAAGGGAAGGTTTCTCAACTGTCAGCCCAAATATATGGAGACATGGAGACATGGAAGAAAGTCACCAGTGTGGCAATGTGCTTGACATTGGCAATAAATTGCACGGGATGTGAAGGGAATGTGCAATACAGACCAAATCCTATGGTGGGAATCAAGATCCACCAATGTTTCTGTCCACAATGTCCACCTGAATCCAGAAATGTCTCTGCCAGATGGGAAATAGACTGACAATTGGGTCAACATTGTGCAATTATCTTCAAAATGTCCAACTGAATCCACAAATAAACCTGCCAGATGGGAAATAAACTGATAACTGTCTTCATGGTCTAAATGTGTCATATATTGCCGTACAATTCCCACAATGAGTCCAGATGTGTCCGTTTTGGTTCTTGATCCATGCTATTACCCCAAAAGTGCACAACTGGGCCAAGGGACATTGGACTTGGTAAAAGGTCCTCCGCAGAAGTTTTGTCTCTTATCCAAGAGACTTCTTTAGTTGTTTTTTACACAGAAAGGGTTTGACACAGTGCCCACTCCCCCACCCATGTCTGACAGTTGAAAGCTGTGGGGAAAGAGGGGTTCCAAAGTTAATAGACCATTCAACAAGCAATTCTGATGCACTATACTGGCCCATTCAGGATGAGCACTGTATACTTTGACTGCAGCAACACAAATTCAAATTTCAGTGATCCCTAATTTTTATGGTGATTACGAGACTGAATGCAAAGTGTGTATCCCCCATGTAACTCAAAGCCTATCACTTCCAGTCAATACTGTCAAATTTGGAGCTCCTTCCAATTACATTAACAACCAGGGGCCTGTTGCACGAAACTAGGATAAGGCATCAAGCCGGGATATTCAAGTATCCTGGATGAATTTAGCTTGGACTCGGTTGCACGAAACCAGATTGAATTAAGCCCAGCCAAGTAACCATGGAGATTCATTCTTTGCGGCTAGCCTGGTCCAGAGCAGGCTAACAACCAGGCTAAGATTAATCCTGGAGTCTCATGTGTCAAATCAGCTGCAGCTCTGATCCGAAATAAACATGTTTAACAGTTATTGCGTTGTCTTCTGCATGTGCTCTGCTTTATTTTTATTAACATGCATTAGCCTACTTGTCACTTTTCCCGGTGGGACGGTACTATGTCGAGGCTGCCTGGCGTGCGGCCGCTGCCCGGTGGCCGGTGGCCGCCGCTGCCCGCTGCCCGCTGCCCGGTGGCTGCTGCCCGCTGCCCGGTGGCTGCTGCCCGGTGGCTGGTGCCTGGTGCCCGGTGGCCGGTGGCCGGTGGCTATTGCCTGCCAGCAGACTTGCGAGTTGTGTCAGTGTCCACTCTCTCTGTAAAAGTAGAGATGAGCAGCGCAGCGTCCGTGGTCTCAGCTTCAGGTTTATACAGGACGCGCTCCAGAGATTAAGTGTGACGATATTAATGTAGCGATATTCCAAGAAGATATTAATGGCAGACTGGTCAGAGACCAATACATTCATGATTTCATTTTGTTGCTTGTCCTTCTCTAATAAAGGACAGTTTGTGTTACTCCGTAATATGTAGGCCTAATGTTTTATTATAGCTTACATTGGTTTCATAACCTTCTCAATTAGTCTCACATCCCTGGACCAATGACGTGGCCTATATACGTACTGTATATAGTGTAGTTTACATTCATCACACCGGGAACACCACAATGCTTCTTAATCTTTTTATTTTAATGCTGTGACTTGTCAGAAGAAGAAAAAAAAAACATACACATTGTTTTACATATATGCACACAGCATATATTGAAGTCACTTACTTCTTTTTCTAGTTTTTGGCCCATTCTGATTGTTCGGTATGAACATTAATTGTATAAAGATATTTAGTATTAGACACAGCTTATAGAGATTTGTGCATATGGTTGTAAAACATGTTCTCACGTTGTGAATAAGGGTTTGAAATTAAGCCTAGAGTCCCTAGGGTCCATTTCCCAAGGAACATTAATTCCCTCTGCTCACTTTTAAGGCAAAGGCTAAATAATAATCCATTTTATTTATATAGTGCTTTACATGGTAAGCTATTAAAACACAGTGTAGCCTACAACTTTGTAAAAATGTGGAGTGACTATAGGCTAAGAAGATATTTTTACAACCATACACATTCAATCGGGTCCACTATGTTGGGCTTTTTCTCTCCGTTTGAGCCGTATTTCCCTTTTTGCATATTATATATTCTTCCCCTCCTCGTTACTTTCCATTAGAAGCTGCTGCTCATTGGGTGAAACATATGGCGCATGCGTCTTCTCAATTCTTCATCGGTAAATCTGTGATCGATCCCATGGTCTATTTGAGAAAGCCGTGAACGTGCACTCATCCCAGCTATCTACACCTGGATTGACATAGCTTCACCTGTTCATCCTGGCTCGGCAAACGTGCAACCGATTAAGCCGCGATGAGCAGATCACACTAAGTCAAGCTGCGCTTTTTCACTTATCCTGTATATCTTTATTCTGCTTTTGTGCAACAGGCCCCTGCATTGGCCGGGAATTTTGTCCTGTCTCCCGCGTGGCAGGTGAGAATTCTACAACTGAACCTCCAACATTTGACATGCTTTGAATTGCACCTCTGAAAAAAATCAGTCTGCATGGCCACATTATGTTTTCACAAGTGTCAGCAAAAAGGTAATTTTATCCATCTTCCATCAAACACGGATCACAGACTCTTGGGCGCCTAGTGCACCAACAATCAAAATGGAGCTAACATGCATGAATGAAATCTAGAAGTTAATATCACCAGAAATGAGCTGTTTGCCTTCACACAAACATTCCCCTTTTGTGAAGGGGCTAATTCCGAATAGTAGTAAAGGAAAGCTGCATTAGCCGGGAATCGGACCCAGGTCTCCCACGTGGCAGGCAAGAATTCTACCACTGAACCACCAATGCTTGACGCGGTATACATTCCCCCACTGAAAAAAGTCAGTCTGCATGGCCACAGTACGGTTTCACAATTGTCAGCATAAAGGTAATTTAATCCATCTTCCATCAAACACGGATGACAGTCTCTTGGGCTGCCTATTGCACCAACAACCAAAACGGAGCTAACATGCATGACTGAAATCTAGAAGTTAACATCACCAGAAATTTGCTGTTTGCCTTCACACAAACATTCCCCTTAAGTGCAAGGGCTAATTCAGAATAGTACTAAAGGAAACCTGCATTGGCCGGGAATCAGACCCAGGTCTCCCGCGTGGCAGGCGAGAATTTGACCACTGAATCACCAATGCTTGACGCACATTAAACTGCACCGCTGAAAAAATCAGTCTGCATGGCAACATTATGTTTTCACAAGTGTCAGCAAAAAGGTAATTTTAGCTGTCTTCAAGCAACCCCGGATCCCAGTCTCTTGGGGTGCCTAGTGCACCAACAAACAAAATGGAGCTAACATGCATGACTGAAATCTAGTCGACCAGAAATAAGTTGTTTGCCTTCACACAAACATGCCCCTTTTGTGCAGGGGTTAATTCCAAATAGTAGTGAAGGAAAAGTTCATTGGCTGGGAATCGGACCCAGGTCACCCACGCGGCAGACAAGAATTCTACCACTGAACCACCAATGCTTGATTGGGTCAAAATTGCACCAGTGAAAACAATCAGTCCGCATGGCCACATTATGTTTTCACAAATGTCAGCAAAAAAAGCTAATTACGAAAAGATGTAAAGGAAAACTGCATTGGCCAAGAACCGGACCCCGGTCTCAAGACTACGGGGTTGAGAGAGCACAAGACTCCAGGAAAGGGAAGAAGTTGAGTTAGTAACATGCATTAATGGGATGAGATTGCATGCAGATGGAGAGAAGGAGGAGAGAGGTGCTTAGTGCTCAAATCAAAATCAAAAAGAAGCAGAAACAGATAGTGGCAATAAAGTCAGATATTTAATAAGTGGAAGAAACAATATGATTATATTATTAGAGTCTACTTGAAGCTTTTTATATTTGTCTCTCTCTCTCACTCACACACACAGTGTACTACCACGTTGTTCTGCATCCATCTCCTCCCAGCCCTTGACATTTAGCAGCCCACAACACACACAGACACACACATACACGCCACAAGGTCTACTTACTAATGCATATACACATCAACTTTCTTTTTGATTAACTTTATTTTGGATTAATGCATATACACATCAACTTTATTTTGGATTAATGCATATACACATCAACTTTATTTTGAATTAATGAAAATACACATCATCTTTCTTTTAAGCTGCAGTTCTAGAATGTTAAGCTGCACTTCTAGAACAATAGGTTGAAGTTTTAGAATTTGAACATGCATTATCACCAGACTATAGTTTGATCTGAGGAACAGGAGGTCAGCACAGGCCATGATCGTAGAATGCAGGCACACTTTAGTCTGGTAAATTACAGGGATTTTTACACTGGGATGGAACTGCTAATCTTGCGATTGACAGACGATCTTCCCCAATACAGCCACCTGATACGGTACAGAACTCAGGCATTCCCACTCTCTAAAACACCACCGCCCAACGTGGGGCTCGAACCCACGACCCTGAAAATAAGAGTCTCATGCTCTACCGACTGAGCTAGCCAGGCGCTTCTTAACCCTTTTGTTGTCCTTCGTGTCCTGGGGACCCGTGCAGTTTTACCCATAGTGTTGTCCTCCGAGTCCCCGGGACCCGTGGCGTTGTACTTTGGGTTCCAGGGAGCCGTAGCATTGTCCTTTGTGTCCCAAGGACCCTTGACGTGGTCCTTTGGGTCCCCGGGACCCATGACATTGTCCTTTGGGTCCATAGGACCCGTGGCACTGGCCTTGCGGATCCCAAGGACCCGTGGCATTGTCCTTCAGGACACGGGGACCCTTGACATTGTCCTTCGGGTCCCAGGGACCCGTGGTACACTCAATTGGTCGTATTAGTTCTGCTACCCTCCCATCGTCCTGCCTTTGAGTCCCTGAGATTCTGGCCAGTGGCTTGTAGTTGTAGTAAAAACAGGAAAGGCAAAGGCGAGTGGAAAGGGAGGTTAAAAAAAGAAAACTAAAGGCTTGACATTAGCCTACTAATTATTTTTATTACACACACACACACACACACACACACACACACACAATATACACTTTAGACACATTTGTCTTCTTGTTGTCGTCATACGACGACGACGACAAAGATGATGGCCAAGGCCAAGTGGATGTTTAAGTTCAAGACGAAGAAGGACAAGAAGAAGAAGAAGTAGAAGAAGAAGAAGAAGAAGAAGAGGGTGGACATGCAAGGGACGAAGAAGAAGAAGAAGAAGACGAAGACAAAGAAGTACAAGTAGGAGAAGACGACGAAGAAGAAGAAGAAGAAAAAGAAGAAGTAGAGGGTAGTGAAGAAGAGGTGAAAGAGGAGGATGAGGAAACATTTGTGTCAAAAGATGGCAAAGTAAAATTGTCCTCGAAAACACAAGTTCAAATTTCAGTGATCCCTAATTTGTGTGGTGATTACAAGACTGAATGCAAAGTGTGTATCCCCCATGTAACTCAAAGCCTATCACTTCCAGTCAATACTGTCAAATTTTGAGCTCCTTCCTTTAACATTAACAACCAGGTGACCAACATACTGTTTACAGTCTAAATGGCCAACCCTCTGAACCCGAGAGACTCGCCTACAAGCAAAAACAGCACCTCTGATTCATAGCTTAATCATTTAATAACCATAAAAGATAGAAACTTACCAAAAGTTGCAGCTAAAAGCTAACAAGTTAGCTGTTACGGAGGTCTCTTCCGGGTCTTTCTAACCTCTACAGGTGATTTTCTATCCAGCTTGGAACTTCCAGCCTTTTTCGGGGTCGTTGAGCATTAAATCCAAACCACTTTATGTCCATAATTCATCGCGTTTTTGCTTATTTATGCCACTAGCTCCCGGCTCCGTTCTGCCCTCTGTTTACGGAAGAAAAGGAAGTAATATGCCCATGTATGGGAGACAACGTCACACAAAGAGTATGGAGTCCTAAATAGGTCAATCTTCCCAGTCACACTATGGTCACACTAGTCTAGTATGCAATCAAAGATGGTATAGCCGAACAAGATAGATACATACCGTTTTATAGAGGAAAATGGCCCCACTGGTTTGAGATTTGGGATGTATTTGGGCCTTATTTGAATAAATGTAAATAGTATGTGCTTTGTATGAGTTATAATGTTTATTATGTTTATTTTCGCATATAGGAGAACTGTTTTAGACACACAAATGTTTGTGTAGCGTTGCTGTGGGTGTAATATCAATACATATGTCATTATTATAAGTAAATGTCATGAGGGCAAAAGCGTCTGGACTTTCTTTGAAAAAGTGTATGTATTTCATCATCTGTATAAGTTATGATGATTATTTCTTCACAGTGTGACTCCCAAGACATATGAGATGTGTTTTAGAGAGGACATGACTTTAAAGGAGCAAGAGGAACTCATTGAACTGAAACAAGATCGTGGTTTAAAGCTAAACTTTGCTGATCTTCCTTTGGACAGTTTTTGGTTATCTGTTGCCAAGGAGTTCCCCATTCTGGCCAACTAAGCTATTTTGACATTGCTCCCGTTTTCAACCACATATCTATGTGAGCTGAGCTTCTCAAGCTTGACTGCGATAAAAACGAAAAACAGAGAGAGACTGAGAGGTGTTGAGGAAGAGCTTTGTGTGTGTCTTTCTACCATTCTTACCAGGATATCCATTTTGTGTTCATCGAAACAGGCCCAGGTTTCACACTAAGTGAGTATAAATACATTTAGAAACTATATTATTAACTATATGTATTGTATGTATTGTGTTAGAGTGTCATTTTGGTTGGTGGTATGCCCCAGAATTTTGTAAGTGTAAAAAATGTGCCGTGGCTCAAAAAAGGTTGAAAATCACTGGTCTAGAGGGAAGCACTTTAAATTTGGCATACTGAATTGTAAAATAATTAACGATGCACGTGGAGCTGCCCGTTGCCCAAACTGTCAACGGACCTGAAGAGACATGGCTGGCAGATTTTACCGCCAGAAGTTGTTGCAAAAACTGAATGATCTGTGAAACCTCGTTGGGTTCCTGGTATCAAAACGTTGTTATAATACTTGACAAGATAAAGCCATACAAAAGTGTAGCAAGATTTGCACTATTGAATGGCAGAAAAAACAGCAAGGACAAAATATTGGCCCTGTGACAATGGGGGAATAGGTGAGGCCTTGGATTTGGAAAGCGGCACACCAAGTGAGAATTACCGCGAGGGTTGGGACTGGGAAGTAGTAATTTACTGGGAACTGCTAAGTAGCAGCTGTTATGTCCTTTTAATGAAAAAGAAAGTTGATGTGTTTATGCATTTATTAAAAAGAAAGTTGATGTCATAATGAATTGTGATGATGAATCAAATAGAAAGTTGATGTGTATATACAGTAATATAAAAGAAAGTAGATGTGTATATGCATTAATCTAAGTTTTGAATCTCATCCAAGAGACTTCTTTAGTTGTTTTTTTTTACACAGAAAGGGTTGGACACAGAGTCCACTCCCCCACCCATATCTGACAATTGAAAGCTGTGGGGAAAGGGGGGTTCCAAAGCTAATAGACCATTCAACAAGCAATTCTGATGAACTATACTGACCCATTCAGGATGAACACTGTATACTCTGACTGCAGCAACACAAGTTCAAATTTCAGTGATCCCTAATTTTTGTGGTGATTACGAGACTGAATGCAAAGTGTGTATCCCCATGTTACTCAAAGCTTATCACTTCCAGTCAATACTGTCAAATTTGGAGCTCCTTCCGATTACATTAACAACCAGGTGACTCCTCAACATGCCCCCACCAACATACTGTTTACAGTCTAAATGACCAAGGACATTAAACCTGTTAGCTTAATTTAAACTAGATGTGAAAAGTTGAAAGGTTGATCTTTTTCACCTATACTGTGGCATAAAAACAGGTTCTATTGAGATTTGAACTTAAATCGCTTGATTTACAGTGCAGAGTGCTAACCATTACACCATGGAACCTTTTAAAGTGTTGCAAGGGTTTGCTAGGCAGTTTCTTTCATAATATCCACATGTGTGATATTAAAGGCACACAACAATCACAACAATTATTGGCCAATTTAAGTCAGTTAGTTAGCTAAGCGTTCAGAGGATGTGGGAAAAAGCAAGTCAAGAACAGGTTTTAAAGGACTTGCCACAGACAGTGAAGACAGCAGTAGATATGTCTACTGTATTCAAACACATGGTAACTTTACATCTGTTGACAATAAAGATGCCCACAAAACCCTGTAGTGGCCATTGAGCTTCTTGCGCACATTCATGTCCTCTTAAATACATAGAACTGCTTTATTCCCAATATCATGTCTCAGAAAAACAGTAGATGTCAGAAGTGGGACTTGAACCCAGGCCTCCAGTGGAGACTGCGACCTGAACGCAGCGCCTTGGACCGCTCGGCCATCCTGACTGATCCAACAGAGTTCCAGTAGGACCTGTCTCAAAAATTATAATGTAGTAAATTAAACATGTCATGATATAGTAGGTTCTCAGTCATCCATGTCATAGTTAACAAGGGAAGGTTTCTCAACTGTCAGTCCAAATATATGAAGACATGGAGACATGGAAGAAAGTCACCAGGGTGGCAATCTGTTATAGTACCACTGTATGCATGTGTACCTGCATGCATTTCAAAGTGTAGGCCAAGAAAAAAAAGAAACAGAGCCATACTGACACAAAAAAAAGAATTTTACAGCAGAAAGCCCAATTTTAAGGACACACAGCAGACCTACAATGAAATTGTATTTGCACTGCTTTGAAAATAGTAAGAACCTTCTTCATCACAAACCTGATGGTGCAGTACTTGATCCACATGGATCCACTTGCTGTCCCTCTGGCTGTTCCTCCCTCTGTCCCATTTATGTTTTCTTCCTCCTCACTCTCTTCTTCCTCCTCCTCACCCTCTTCTTCATCTTCCTCACCCTCTGGAATATCCCTCTCTGTGTCAGAGCCCTCCCTTTCATCACACGCCCTCTCTCCAAACTCCCCAAACTCCTCTGGCTCTCCCTCTTCCTGCTCTTCAGTCCCTTGATTTGTTTCTCTCACTGCTGTTTTTCTCACTTTTTGTTTAATAGGGCGCTATATCACTTCCTCCTCCATGATAAATATTAGAAGAAGATAAAACGTAGGAGTATGCATTACATTTCCCTCCCTACTCAACACGGACATAAAGCCTGTCAATTACTTTACACAAACATAGTTATTTGTTATCGCAATGCAACAGCAAAGATGGATGAAGTTACGTGTTAACATCCAGAGATGCTAAAAGTACTCACTTCCCCTACTCAAGTAGAAGTAGACAGAATTGTGTTAATAAATACTCTGGTAAAAGTATAAGTACTGATTTAACTTCTTAGCTCAAGTAAAAAAGTAACAAAGTAAAGGCTTAGCAATATACTTAAAATATAAAAGTAAAAGTACCAAAGTACAGACTTAGCAATTTACTTAAAATATAAAAGTAAAAGTAGCCTTATCAATGACAAAGCTACCTGGACCAGACACATGATACTAGAGAGCACGCTGAGAAACTACAGTGGACATGGAGAAAAGACTCTTTATTCTTTATTCTTTATATGCCATTGCCTACATTTTAAAATGTCTGTCTGCCAATAGGCCTAAAACATATATAAACATATAGCCTATTTATATTGACAGAGACTGGGACTCCAGGTTAATAAGATTCTCACGCAAGTATCAAGATATGAATTCAGTTGTGATTTTGTGAGAATTCCGTGAATATTGCCATTCAATTAGATTCATGTTGGTATTGATGATGCAAAAATAATAACTAACTCCAGTGAAATTATTTAAAATTTATTGAGGACTAGATTAGGACTGGATTTAAAGCTGATTCTGGTTTCCAATTTGGCCCCAGGTGTGTCTGTTAAAACACAGATGGAGACAACCTCTCTCTGTTGATGCTTTATTACAATCAAGCATCAGGATAAACATGGGGGGGGGGGGGTAGCTCTGCTATGGCTGTGTGTGTGGTAATAAAATAAATAAATAACAAGGAATCATATATGCTAGTAAATAATAACAATGAACCCACTATTAATTACATTATCTTAATGAGCAAGGACGTTCAACAATCGCCATTATATCGAATCAACAGCCAGGTGTAACCTAGCCAACAGTAGAAGAACGTAAACAAGCTAACTTTTAAATGTACCAGAACTACAGACCAATACAACAACAGGCTTACATGAACTGACATCATCAGTTAAATGACTTACAGTTCTCAAAGACGCACACGTTCTCAGCTGATTATCCTCCGGACAGCTAGTCTCTTTTTTTTTTTTTTCACTTTTTCTCCGTGTGGCGTGTGCGCCCGCTCGCGGCGTGAGGCGGGTGTCCGCGCTATTCTCCGACATGGACTCCAAATCACACCTGATAGACGACCTTTAGTACAAAACTAAAGTAACAAGCCAATTTTGTAAAATGTAGGGAGTAGAAAGTACCGATATTCGAGTAGAAGTAAAAAGTCGCCCAAAAAATAAATAGTAAAGTAAAAATACCTGAAAATTCAACTGGAGTACAGTAATGAAGTATTTGTGTTTTGTTACTTCCCATCTCTGATGACCGTAAAGATTAATATGTACATGGTTTGCAGAACTGTACCTTCTAATAGAGGTAAGGCCACTTGGGTTATCTTTGGGCTGCTCTATGGTCTTCTGCAGAAGGAAAAATCCCAGAGTTGGCTCACTACAGATTATTTAAGCAACAAACTTCCCTGGGTGGACTTGAACCACCATCCTTTCGGTTAACAGCCAACTGCGCTGACCTATTGCGCCACAGAGACTGCATATGTCTGATGTTTAATGAGCGGGATCTCGATCTTTAAGCCACAAACATTTTCTTTATGGCTTTTTGAGGTTGAGCTGCACATGTATGCTTATCAGGCTATTTTCCTGTTACTCAGAAATTGGGGAAGCTGACTCATGCTGAAATGTAGAAGCTGGACGTGCATTGCCTTTGTCTTACATGTCAATTGAAATCTGACTTTGAATTCAAATATTTGGCATCCAAGAAAGTTCTGGAACTGATGATGTATCAGTCATTTTGCTGGTGGTTTCTTGGTCACAGCAACCAGCTTGATCATTGACATACAGTTGCCGCCACCTATCACTAAACTGTCGGGTGGGGCCTTACGTATTTGCTTGTATTACATCAAGTGACCTGCATACCAATGACTGCAAAGATCAATATGTACATGGCATGCAGAACTGTACCTTCTGATATAAGGCCACTTGGATTATCTTTGAGCTCATAGATCCTAGAGTTGGCTAACTCCAGGTTATTTAAGCAACAATCGTCTCTGGGTGGACTTGAACCACCATCCTTTCAGTTAACAGCCGACTGCGCTGACCTATTGCGCCACAGAGACTGCGCCTGGCTGATGTATTATGAGCGCCAACTTGATCTTTAAGCCACAAGCATTTGCTTTATGGCCTTTTGAGGTCGTGCTGCACATGTATGCTTATCAGGCTATTTTCCTGTTACTCAGAAATTGGAGAAGCTGCCTCTATGGTCTTCTGTAGAAGGATAAATCCCAGAGTTGGATCACTCCAGGGAGCTCGATCTTTAAGCCACAAGCATTTGCTTTATGTGAGCTTTGCTAACTGTGAGAAACTGTCACAAACGCAGATGCGAGGTGATGCAGCGGCGTCTAGAAGCTGAGGAGACAGGCTTAATTGCGGGTGGTGGAACATGTCTATGTCTGTGGATCCTCATGGAGGCAGCTTGATTGATTGTTATGTTCCCTTATTTGTGCGATATAACAGTGATCTAATGTTTTATCAAACCGGGTTGGGAGAGTAACATTTCTGGTTACTTCTTGACGAATAAAGCAAGTAACGTCACTCAAAGAAAGTTACTGGCTGGGAACCAAAGCCATATCAACTGCAACACATCTGTGCATTGAGAATGAAAATAAATGCTCAGAGATGCATCAGCGGCTTCCAGTAACTATTTGATATTATAGTGTTATCCATGAAGGCACATCTGCCGTTTGTCATAATGAGATGTGTGACCACAATTAAACAGCGCCTCTCGTTGTTGGCAGGATTCGAACCTGCGAGGGGAGACCCCAATGGATTTCAAGTCCATCGCCTTAACCACTCGGCCACAACAACCTGAAAAGCAGTGCAATACTGATTTGCACTAATATTTACACTGACTCACGAAAAAAACACGAGTAAAATTAAAAACACTGCATAAACTTTGCTACCGTGTGTTTATTTAAATATGGGTACACTTTACATGTAGGTGTATACTTTACTGCAAATTAAACTGAGATGTCAGGGTTTCAATCTCCACCTGTGAAAAGTGCTGCTTCTTAGCCGGATTACGTCTGGCCATGTCGTAAATAGTAGGGGCGAGGACTCAAAACCGAGAATATATTGGGGCGTGATATTTTAATTGTTGTGATTGTTGTGTGCCTTTAATATCACACATGTAGATATAATGAAAGAAACTGCCTAGCAAACTCTTTTGAAGGTTCCATGGTGTAATGGTTAGCACTCTGGACTCTGAATCCAGCGATCTGAGTTCAAATCTCGGTGGAACCTGTTTTTAAGCCACAGCATAGGTGAAAACATTCAACCTTTCAACTTTCCACATCTAGTTTAAAGTAAGCTTATGTTGGTGGGGGCATGTTGAGGAGTCACCTGGTTGTTAATGTAATCTGAAGGAGCTCCAAATTTGACAGTATTGACTGGAAGTGATAGGCTTTGAGTTGCATGGGGGAAACAAACTTTGTATTCAGTCTCATAATCACCATAAAAATAAGCTATCATTGAAATTTGAACTTGTGTTGCTGCAGTCAGAGTATACAGTGTTCATCCTGAATGGGCCAGTATAGAGCATCAGAATTGCTTGTTGAATGGTCTATTAGCTTTGGAACCCCCCTTTCCCCACAGCTTTCAACTGTCAGATATGGGTGGGGGAGTGGGCACTGTGTCAAACCCTTTCTGTGTAAAAAACTAAAGAAGTCTCTTGGATGAGAGACAAAACTTCTGCGGAGGACCTTTTACCAAGTCCAATGTCCCTTGGCCTAGTTGTGCACTTTTGGGGTAATAGCATGGATCAAGAACCAAAACGGACACATCTGGACTCATTGTGGGAATTGTACGGCAATATATGACACGTTTAGACCATGAAGACAGTTATCAGTTTATTTCCCATCTGGCAGGTTTATTTGTGGACTCAGTTGGACATTTTGAAGATAATTGCACAATGTTGACCCAATTGTCAGTCTATTTCCCATCTGGCAGGGACATTTCTGGATTCAGGTGGACATTGTGGACAGAAACATTGGTGGATCTTGATTCCCACCATAGGATTTGGCCTGTATTGCACATTCCCTTCACATCACGCGCAATGCCATGCCATTGTCAAGCACATTGCCACAATGGTGACTTTCTTCCATGTCTCCATGAACACCCATATATTTGGACTGACAGTTGAGAAACCTTCCCTTGTTAACTATGACATGGATGACTGAGAACCTACAATAGAGTGACATGTTTAATTCACTATCTTATAATTTTTTAAACAGGTCCTACTGAACATCTGTTGGATCAGTCAGGATGGCCGAGCGGTCCAAGGCGCTGCGTTCAGGTTGCAGTCTCCACTGGAGGCGTGGGTTCAAATCCCACTTCTGACAACCAGTGTTTTCATCTGGAACTAATGTCTGACACATGATATCGTGATTAAAGAATTTATCAGTTCTTTGTATGTAAGAGGACATGAATGTGCCCAAGAAACGCAATTGCAAGTGCAGCGTTTTGTGAGCATCTTTATTGTCAACAGATGTAAAGTTACCATGTGTTTGTACACAGTAGACATATCTACTGCTGTATTCACTGTCTGTGGCAAGTCCTTCAAAACCTGTTCTTGACTTGCTTTTCCCACATCCTCTGAACGCTTAGCTAACTAAATGACTTAAGTTGGCAAGCAATTGTTGCTTTTTCATCTTCATTGTGACTGTTGTGTGCCTTCAATAGCATACATGTGGATATTATGAAAGAAACTTCCAGGCAAACCCTTGCAACACTTTTAAGGGTTCCATGGTGTAATGGTTAGCACTCTGGACTTTGACTCCAGCGATCTGAGTTCAAATCTCAGTGGAACCTGATTTTAAGTTGCATGTATGCATTGGCTTAAGTTAAGTGTAGTATTTTGTTTGTTTGTAGTATCTTGTTTGTGTTGTAGTATCTATAGAGATGTGGTGTAGTATGGAACCATTGTCCTGTCTTTTATGTATTATGAAACTTATTAACTCCCTGGAAAGAGTTACTGTAAATGGGATTGTTCAATAAAGGTTAAATAAAAATAAAATGAATCTGTAATATGTCCAAACATTCCTCTCTTCATTACCGACATACTGGAAGTCGGCCATGTTTAATTGGATGCTCTCCAGTTATTGTTGTTTGGTAAATTAACATATATTTTCCTACTTTGGGGACTTTTCATTTCATATTCTTTGTCTGACATTTTCTATTCCCTGTTTGTTTTTCTGTGACTGCATGTGGTTTTAAATCTGTTGGAGTTTCTTCAGACTAAAGCAAAGACACTGATGATGTCATCCAAAAGAAACATAAAGGACAGCAACCTGTTTCCAGAGGACACTAAAGAATGACGGAGCAGCAGGAAACAGAGCAGCTCAAATAGCAAACAGCTGATTTATTCATCTGACTTGTAGAATAACGCCAATGATTGACTTGTTTTAAATGTCTGGGAATGTGGAACAGCTCCATGCTGACTACCTGAAATAAAACAAGGCCACATGCTGATTATTGGGGACTTGATTTGATGGATTTATTCTTCCTGTTGTGTCTCTGTTTAAACTCCTAATTTAAAGGTAAAGTCAGCATCCACTAAAGGTTGTGTTGTTGCTGCTGACAGACTCAGATTATTATTCTAAGTGTGTGACAACATTATGGGATGGATCCCTACAGAGATAGACCTTTTAGTTAAAGAGGAACATCCTTTTAGTTTGGATCCTTTAGTTTCCAACCAGTGGTGATTGTAGGAACAGTGGAAAGATGAACCAAGATGGCTTGTCATATTTTGTTTTTTTCCATGACTATAGTTGTGTTTGTTATTAACAGAAATCAACCTGTCAACATTTCTATTCATCATAAAGTTCCAACGTTAAGATTTTTGCCGCCAGTTCTAAAGGGAGCTGAACACGGAGGTGGATTCCTCCCTAACGGCCGCTCTGCTCTGCTCCGTGCCCCGCTGTCCGGTAATAGTTAAAGCAGATAAAAACCTAAAGAACACTCAAAAGCTTCAAGATAAAACTTACTTAAGAATAGGGTGACCACCTGCTAATAAGCCCAAGGGGGACAAGTGGTATGTTTCTGAGGGACAATGTGGGACACTGCCTGGCGCAGCGGTGCCTACCCCCCCTCCCCCCCACGAGCAGACTCACTAATACTGGTTTACCCATTTCTAGCACATACCACCTTACATGGTATATTAATAATGCCCTATGCCCCTGAACATGTGTAACTGCTGATGTAAGCTCATGAATAGGCCAACCAATGTGTATTTTCTAAATAAAGATTAATATTTTGAACATTCATACAATTATAATATAATTGACAGATGCACTTCCACTTACGATTTACTTTAGCTATTTAATTTTATATTTCCTTACAATTTATTCACTTTAAATAATATAAAATTATAGGACTAACAGGAATTGTAGTTTCTCAACACCACAGGAACAGTTTAAACAAAAGAGTCTTCCCAGTCTTCCTTGTACCCACCTTCTCTTTTTAACTGATGGTGGGGGGGCCTGACTGCTCAGACTCGGGCTCTTTCTCCATTTTTTGAATTGGAAAGCGCGTTCCTAAAAGTCCCTTCCCAGTGTCTGGTATGCACGTGCGTGCGCTGTCATGACAACGAATCAGAGGGATTTTAACTATTTGGCTGATTTACAGTCATATTCTGTACATTCTGGCTGATAGTGACGTTTAGAAGTCAGAGAGACTAAATCCGTTCAGATCACAGATCATCTCCAGTCTGTTGTTAATTAAAATCAGCATCAGATCTCATGTAGAACATTCTGAGAGCTACAATTAAAACTAGAGACTGTTCCAGCTGATATGTGGGTCTGATTATATTTATTAAATCGGAATCGCACCACAGTGTTTTTGTCACCTCCTCTTCTGAAATTGGCTGGAAACTGTCCGACTTTACCTCGCTTTTGTCCCCCCTCTACCGGCTGCTGCCGCCGGCTCTCGTACTTTACAGGCGCAGTTCATCCCGAACGAGTTGTTCGTTTGGCTGCCTCGGGCTCCAAGATAGAGCGACCAACTTTTTTTTTGAGCAAGCATTGATTATGCGTGACACGGTCTCAATTTGCGGGACGTATGAATTGGGCTTCAAACGCTGTGCGCGCACGCGTTAGCGGGACGGGTGGTCACCCTAGCCTGGACGCGGAGGGGTGTGTGTCTTCTCTCTGCTCTGACTGCAGGCTGTGCCTGCTGCGCGAGGCTACTGCTAACTGTGAGTGCTTTTGGACGGGAGAGGGGCTCACGGCAGCTCCCGTGGTTGAGCAGTCTTTTTCACCTCCCATCCTGTAGTCTACTCGCGCCCCCCCAGGAGAGAGGGGGGCGCGCCCCACCGGTTGAGAACCACTGGATTAAAATAACTTAATGATCCTCAGTGGGGAAATTAAAATTTACACTCAGTCACAGGGCTGAAATACACACACAAACTGCAGTAAGGACATTTGACCCCGACGTGATTTGAACACGCAACCTTCTGATCTGGAGTCAGACGCGCTACCATTGCGCCACGAGGTCTGCTGATTAATGCATGTACACATCAACTTTCGTTTTGATTAATGCATATCTGTTCTTTTTAAGGCATATACACATATGCCTATACGTTATATGCCTCTACGTTCTTTTTGAGTAATACGTACACATAATCTTTCTTTTTGATTAATATAATTTCATCTATAATATTTATTGATCCCCAGTGGGGAAATTACAATTTACACTCTGTGTACACTTTTTCAGTAATCCCACACAGGCCTGAAATACACACACACACGCTCAGGATCTATTCAAGCACAAATGGAGAGATGTGAGAGGGAGTGGGCTACCAGCTGGACCAGCGCCTTGAGCGGTTGGGGGGGTACCTGGCAGTTCCCAGGATGTGAAGTGGCATCCAACCACACTCTGTAATTTGGTCCGCATGGGGACTTGAACTGGCGACCCTCCGGTTCCCAACGCAGCTCCCTACATGTGCCAACATTCTATTTTTTACAGTGACATATCTGATTGTAACGGCAAATGTCAGGAAATATGGAGAGGTGCATTAAGACATCTTTTTAAAGCAGATGGACTTTTCCTTAAAGGAGAATTCCAGTCAATTTCAACACGTAGCTCTGTAGTTTGTACATTAGGAGGTCTGTCAGTGGAGAGAGAAATGAAACCAATCGGTGGTGTCTACCCCGTGTTATCCTCCTGCTAGAGTTAGCACCCAACAGGCTCAAACAGGGACAGTTAGTTTAAACCTGTTTTTAGCCTCTAAACAACCATCAACCTCACTGAATACCAACCTGATTTTCACAAGTTCTTTTGCTTCAAAGGTCATACATGTAGCTATTAAACAGGACACAAAATAAACTAAATATTGCATACTTACTGTGACTTTTGATGTATTTGATTAAATGACTAGTCGCAGCTGTTATTACATAAGTGTTTGAACAGATACACCTCATTTATGGACTATATTAATAATATATTAATATTCATGAACATTTCTGAATGAATCGCCAATAGCCTTATGATGATACCTAGGCTACTCTTTGGAGGTGAAGCAGGAAGCTGAAGACGGATAACACCGTCTCGGAGTCGGCCAATCTGACCCGTCTGACAGCAAATCACCGAGGAAACACTTCCTCAAAGCCACTTCCTGCTTCTTCCTGGAAACCTTCAAAATGAAAACACCAGATTTGGGAGAGTCTACACAAAAACATTTCAAAAGGCGGTAAAGCTTAATTTCTTCCTTCACATTTCTTAGAACCTTTCTTCAACAATGAATCGCCGATTATTGTTTCAGATCAAGTTAAAACAAAATGTTACTTTGATGTTAGCGATCACTGTGAGGAGATTAATACATAAACACATCAACTTTCTTTTAGATTAATGCATATACACATCAACTTTCTTTTAGATTAATGCATAAACACATCAACTTTCTTTTAGATTAATGCATAAACACATCAACTTTCTTTTAGATTAATGCATATACACATCAACTTTCTTAATGCATATACACATCAACTTTCTTTTAGATTTATGCATATACACATCAACTTTCTTTTAGATTAATGCATGTACACATCAACTTTCTTTTATATTAATGCATATACACATCAACTTTCTTTTATATTAATGCATATACACATCAACTTTATTTTAGATCAATGCATATACACATCAACTTTCTTTTAGATCAATGCATATACACATCAACTTTCTTTTAGATCAATGCATATACACATCAACTTTCTTTTAGATCAATGCATTTACACATCAACTTTCTTAATGCATATACAATCATCCTTCTTTTTGAATAATATAATGTAATATTTATTGATCCCCAGTGGGGAAATTACAAGTTGTACCCTTTGTTAGTAATCCGGAGTCAGACACGCTACCGTTTCGCCTTGAGGTCTACTGATTAATGCATATACATCAACTTTCTTTTAGATTAATGCATATACAGATAAACTTTATGATTAATGCATGTACACATCAACTTTATTTTAATTGATGCATATAAACATCAACTTTCCTTTTTATTATTGCATATACACATCAACTTTATTTTGACTGATGCATATACAGTGGCAAAACAAGCTACAATGTGAGGTAAAAGGGGAAAATTTGCCACTGATTTGCCACTGACAGGCTCAGATTAATATTCTACGTGTCTGACAACTTAATGGAAAGGATTTTAAGGAGGTTGACCTTTCTGTTTAAGAGTTAGATTCTTTTTTTAAACATAAAAACATCCAAGTAATTGCGATCGCTAAACCCACCAGACTCCATGTAAATAAACAGTCATTTTAGGATCATAAAACACGCACTTCATTCAAAGTTGACAGAAACAAAATAAAACTATGAAAAGCCGTTTTGGGTCGTCTTTCACTTTCCAACCATCACAACTCTAG
Source organism: Etheostoma spectabile (assembly GCF_008692095.1). Taxonomy (NCBI): domain Eukaryota; kingdom Metazoa; phylum Chordata; class Actinopteri; order Perciformes; family Percidae; genus Etheostoma; species Etheostoma spectabile. The sequence continues at coordinate 36,123 of NW_022604375.1, forward strand.
TTTTGGTTGAAATAAACCCATAGTTACCCATTTACATGTGAAAATATGTCTGCTCTATACACATTACATTATTTACACATGTATAGTGTGATGTGTATATTCTCATAATCTTTACAATATGTTTTGTTTTCAGCCCTCAAAAATAAATAAAAATAAAATGAGATAAGTCTTATAGACTGGAAATGTCTACGGCGTATGACATCACAGCATTCCATAACACATCAAAAGAACTAATGGCCAATCAGCTGTAAGTTCATGATGAGGTCATCAGTGAGGTCACAAAACGTCCACAGAGGACCTTATAAGTACAAGCCATGTTGAGTCTTTAGGTTCAGGGTCCTGCTCCGGTAGCTGGAGGCCAGCGGCTTCGGCAGAGACTAGGCGCTGCGAAAGCAGCTTGTCTTGGAGGCCTCGCTCCCAGAAGACTAGGACCAGATGCTGCGAAAGCAGTTGGTCTTTGAGGCCTCATCGCCTGAAGCCGCTGTTCTCCAGTCAGCCAGAGCAGAGGGCCCGACTGGCTCCGCCGAGGAACAGAGCTACCAGCTCTGGGGGCAGGGGTCAGGGACCAGGGTAAGTGGTTTAGAAAGGTATTAGGGATCGTAAATGCGCTTCAGCAAAGCTGAAAACCAGTCTGAAAAAAAAGCCCATAGTGTCACACCACCTTGTGTTTGTGTTTGTGTGTGTGTGTGTGTGTGTGTATGTGTGTAACTAGATAAAAAATTAAATGCTTTGGACTTTTATTGGCACTTTAGAGATTTATGGCTTTGACTAATTTGTTTATCTGTAAAGGTTATATTTTAGGTTTGTCTGTGATTTGTCCTCAGACCTGCTGTACTTTCCTATGGACTATGGGATCAGGTCAGAGTTGACTGTGGGAACAAGTTTTATCTGGCATTATTCATACAGGGTCGGCAAGATGGCTCTGTGTCGTGCGGCAGCCTGTTGCAGCACCTCCTGATTGTATGTGTTTTGTGTGTTTTTAGTCACTTTATTTTTTTTATTTTTTGGCCGGGGCCAAACCTGAAATCCAAAGGAACTACGAAGGAGACGCCGGGGTTGCAGAGGAAGAATAAAACGTAAAGAAAAAAGAAGAAAACACAGGCCTGCCGTCCCAGCGATCATTATGGGGAATGTACGGTCTCTGGGGAATAAGACGGACAAACTAGCAGCACTCATCAGAATCCAGAGGAGTTCGCGAGTGCAGCATGCTGTGTTTTACCGAAACATGGCTGCACTCGCACATCCCGGACTATGGTGAGGCGGTACCCGGCTTTTTGACCGAACGTTATAGAAAGTGGTAAGAAGAATGGAGGGGGGGGTTGCACTGTATGTGAGTGAAAGGTGGTGCAACCCGGGACATGTGAATGCGAAGAAACGTTTCTGTAGCCCGGACATTGAACTGCTGGCTGTGGGGTTCCGTCCGTACTATCTCCCGAGGGAGTTTACGTCCGCCATAATGATCGCTGTCTACATCCCACCGTCTGCTGATGCGGAGGCAGCTGCTGACGTCATTAACACCACGGTCTCGCGACTCCAGACGCAGCAGCCCAACGCCTTCATTGCTATCTCTGGGGATTTTAATCATGCTTCTCTGGATAAATCCCTCCCGGACTTTAAACAATATATTAACTGCCCCACTAGAGACAATAAAACTTTGGACCTACTGTATGCAAATGCTAAGGATGCATACAGTGCCACTGCCCTTCCCCCCCTTGGCAAATCAGATCACAATCTTGTCTTGCTGTCTCCTATGTACAGTGGTGCTCAAAAGTTTACATACACATGCTTAAGTTGACTAAAAAGAGAAAAAAAAAAAATGTTTTGGACATTTATTTTAATACCTAAATTAAAAATGAGGTAAAATCCAACCTTTAAGGACACCAATTTTCTTTGTGAATGAATAACGTATGTAAATAAATAAATGTTCTTATTTAAAATACAGGGGTCATAAGTATACATACCCTATGTTAAATTCCCATAGAGGCAGGCAGATTTTTATTATTAAAGGCCAGTTATTTCCTGGATTCAGGATATTATGCATCCTGATAAAGTTCCCTTGGCCTTTAGAATTAAAATAGCCCCACATCATCACATACTCTTCACCATGCTTAGAGATAGGCATGGTTTTATTTCAGTTAGACTAATACCTGGTTGATTGCATTGAGAGATGTTTTATAGAAAGTATCCCATGCCTATCTCTAAGCATGGTGAAGAGTATGTGAGGATGTGGGGCTATTTTATTCTAAAGGCCAAGGGAACTTTATCAGGATACATAATATCCTGAATCCAGGAAATAACTGGCCTTTAATAATAAAAATCTGCCTGCCTCTATGGGAATTCAACATAGGGGTATGTATACTTATGACCCTGTATTTTAAATAAGAACATTATTTATTTACAATCGTTATTCATTCACAAAGAAAATTGGTGTCCTTAAGGTTGGATTTTACCTCATTTTTTAATTTAGGTGTTAAAATAAATTTCCAAAACATGATTTTTTTATTCTCTTTTAGTCAACTTAAGCATGTGTATGTAAACTTGTGAGCACCACTGTATGTTCCTTGTGTCCTGCGGCAGCCTGTCCACAAAAGGACTGTGAGGAGGTGGACTCAGGAGGCTGTGGAGGCACTGCAGGGCTGCTTGGAGTCTACAGACTGGAGCGTGCTCTGTGAGCCACATGGGGAGGACATCAACAACATGGTTGTCTGTATCACAGAATACATTAAGTTCTGTGAGAACACCACCATGCCCTCCCGGACTGTACGCTGTTTTCCCAACTACAAGCCGTGGATCACCAGTGACCTGAAAGTCCTTGTGAAGGAGAAGAAGACAGCTTTCAGGTCATGGGACAGACAGGAGCTTAGGGAAGTACAGCACCGACTGTGGGATAAACTGAGGGAGTGTGAAAACATCTACAGGAGGAAGCTGGAGGCCAGTCTCCAGCAGAGAAACTGAGGGAGGTGTGGACAGGGGATGAAGGAGATCACCGGGTGTGGGGGAGAGAAGAGGACAAACACCAGGCAGCAGGGAGAGAGCAAACGAGATAAACTGCTACTCAATAGGTTTAGCTCACAGCCATCCCCTGCCTCCTTGTCCCTTTACTTTCCCGGTCCCTAAGAAGTCGACTCCATCTGGCCTTAAGGACTACCGCCAGTGGCTCTCACATCCCATGTGATGAAGGTGCTGGAGAGGCTGGTCTTGGCCTACCTGAGGCACAGGTGATTTCTTCTCTGGACCCTCTACATTTGCCTACCAGACTTGTGTGGGAGGGGACGACGCTGTAATCTATCTTCTGCAGCGTGCTCATTTGCACCTGGATGGCGGGTGGCGGCACTGTGAGAATCATTTTTGTTTGATTTCTCCAGGGCATTCAACACCATCAGCCACTGCTACTTGGTGAGAAGCTGCGGGGATGAGTGTCGGTCCGTCCACAGTCTCCTGGATCATTGACAACCTGAACAGACAGACCACAGTTTGTCCGCCTGGACTGTGTTCTGTCTGATGTGTGTGTGAGAGGTACGGGGGGGCCCCACAGGGGACTGTGCTGTCTCCTTTTCTGTTCACCTTATACACCACAGACTTCCAGTAAACTCAGAGTCATGTCACCTACAGAAGTTTTCTGATGACTCTGCAGTTGTTGGGTGTATAAGGGATGGACAGGAGGGAGAGGTACAGGGCACTAGTGGATGACTTTGTGGAGTGGTCTGGTAAGAATCACCTGCTGCTGAACGCGGATAAGACCAGAGAGATGGTGATAGACTTCAGAGGAAAGGAACGGTTCGCAGCACTTTGCATCGGGAGGGACGTGGACCGGTGGTGGCTACAGATACTTGGGTGTCAACCTCAACAGCAGACTGAACTGGAAGGTCAACAGCACTGCTGTTACAGAAGGGATGAGCAGACTCTATTTACTGAGGAAGTGAGATCCTTCAACGTGTGCAGCAGGATGTTGGAGATCGTCTACCAGTCTGTTGTGGCCAGCGCTCTGTTTCCTCCGCCATCTGCGGGGTCAGCAGCATCGGAGCCAGCGATACAAACAGACGGAACAAACTGATCAGAAGGCTGGCTCCGGATCGGCTGCAAACAGGAAACTTTTGAACCGCTACAGAAAATCATACATACATTCATACCATAGCAATAACACTTTTAAAGGTCTCACTGGGTGCTAGATAAGACTTTTGGGCACCACACTACTGCTCTAATGCAACCTGCACAATTTGGTTTATGTAGCATACATTTTTAACATTTAACATATTATTTAGCAGTTGCACATTATTGTTTCCCATCCTGTACATATTCAAATATTTGTTATTTTTACTTTATCACATTATTATTTAATGTATATTGTAGTATGTATATTTTTTCCTAGTATTCATTTTATATTTATATTCTGTGTTTTTGTGACTGATTTTGCTGCTTGTAACACCGAAATTTCCCATTTTTCTTGGGATCAATAAACATCTACAGTGCCTTGCGAAAGTATTCGGCCCCCTTGAACTTTTCAACCTTTTGACACCATTTCAGGCTTCAAAATAAAGATATAAAAATTTTATTTTTGGTGAAGAATCCCAACAAGTGGGACACAATTGGGAAGTGGAACAAAATCTATTGGATATTTTAAACTTTTAGCAAATAAAAAAAATGAAAAGGACGCCGTGCAAAATTATTCTGCCCCTTACTTTCAGTGCAGCAAACTCCCTCCAGAAGTTCAGTGAGGACCTCTGATGATCCAATGTTGTCCTAAATGACTGATGGGATAAATAGAATCCATGTGTGGATCAAGTCCCTGTATAAATGCACCTGCTCTGTGATAGGTCAGGGTTCTGTGAAAGCGCAGAGAGCATCATGAAGACCAAGGAACACAACCAGGCAGGGTACGTAATACTGTTGTGGAGAAGTTTAAAGCGGATTTGGATACAAAAAGATTTCCCAAGCTTTAAACATCCCAGGAGCACTGTGCAAGCGATCATTTTGAAATTGGAAGGAGTATCAGACCACCCCAAATCTACCAAGACCTGGCCGTCCCTGTAAACTTTCAGCTCAGACACGGAGAAGACTGATCAGAGATGCAGCCAAGAGGCCCATGATCACTCTGGATGAACTGCAGAGAACTACAGCTGAGGTGGGAGAGTCTGTCCATAGGACACAATCAGTCGTACACTGCACAAATCTGGCCTTAATGGAAGAGTGGCAAGAAGAAAGCCATTTCTCAAAGATATCCATAAAAAGTCTCGTCTAAAGTTTGCCACAAGCCACCTGGGAGACACACCAAACATGTGGAAGAAGGTGCTCTGGTCAGATGAAATCAAAATCGAAGTTTTTGGCCACAATGCAAAACGATATGTTTGGCGTTAAAGCAACACAGCTCATCACCCTCAACACACCATCCCCACTGTCAAACATGGTTGTGGCAGCATCAGGTTTGGGCCTGCTTTTCTTCAGCAGGGACAGGAGATGGTTAAAAATTGAGGGGAAGATGGATGGAGCCAAATACAGGAGCATTCTGGAAGAAAACCTGTTGGAGTCTGCAAAGACCTGAACGGGGGACGGAGATTTATTCCAAACAAGGGACAATGATCCCAACATACAGCAAAATCTACAAAAAGGATGGTTCACAAATAAACGTCTCCAGTGTTAGAATGGCCAAGTCAAAGTCCAGACCTGAATCCCATCAAGAATCTGTGGAAAGAACT